>NC_091826.1:31885116-32185116 GCF_038994185.2 Dermacentor albipictus
TCTGCGTCTACTAAGCGCCAATTCGTCAACACGTAACCAGAACGGCGATTTACAAGCAAGAGTGCGCACTCAAAGCAGGAAGTTTGGCTAAGCAGTCTGAGTAGCATATTTACAGCGGAGAAGAACGGAAGCACAAAAGGAAAAGAGCCAGAGGACGGGAGCCGAACGTCAACAGATTTTACTAACACACGGGCTCTAGTCAGGGAACTGAACCTGAACCTGAACCAAGTGAACCCGAACTTGGTATGGGAAGTCTTTTATGCCACCTATTTGCGCGAATAGCGTTTGGTTGTGTGTTTTACCGAATAAATTTTGCGACATGTGTGTGATGCCAGGTATGCCCCCCCCCCCCCCCCTCCCCCCCGCTTTTGCGCCTATCGCACACATTCGCGCATTCGTGTCAAAACTTTTAGCCTTCAGCGTGAGTTACGAAGAGGGAACGAGTCTTCGCCGTAAGGCACTTCGTTCTCAAAAGACCAGCGTATAATAATATCGAGAGAATGTTGTCGCAACGTTGCACATGGAGCTGATGCCAGGTATTGATGCTACTGGGGCTCAGAATTAGTGTCTCTGCTTGGGCGCAGAGCTGAAGGCTGGGAACGAGGCGAACTCCTTGAGGCTCCGGCTCCGTATGTTTAGCGCGAGCGAGAAAGTGACGCGAGATCATAAGAAAGACAACGAAAGAGAGGGCGCGTCAAGCTGCACCACTCGCGTGCGTACTGCAAACAAGAAGGCGCCGAGATGCCGACGTAATTAATACGAGCACTCTCACTCGGGCACACATCTTTTCCCTACACCTAACTGCGTCTCCACGCTCTAATTAGAGCAAGAAGGGCTCCACACCGCGTTCACTTTTCCCTGAAGGACGACGGTGACACGTGAAGACGTTGGGTGCTCCGCTCATTATGAGAGCACTCGTACTGAGAACGCTACAGCAAAGCGGAACTGGTGCGGCAGTCACCGAGCGTCGGCATTCACAAAGCTATCCGATACGTAAGGCAAGTTCTGCTTCTGGAGGGACGGGTAGCCAATCTTATTGCAGCTATTCAAGGTTCGGGTTCACACAGATGCCTAAATAAGGCTTGTCCCGGACTGGGTGCACAGCTGGTAGCGGCTGCTGAAGGTCCGTAACAAAGAGCTCTCTCTAGGTAAGGCCAGTCCTTGATCCACTGGGAGCCAGTTTGGCAGTGGCTATTTAAACTCTGTATACACGAGCATTATGGCAGTACTTATTGGGGATCCTTTAACACAAACCTCTGTTCAGATTTACAGCCAACCTGACAGCAGCTACCCAAAATCTGATTTGAATAAGATCTTATGCAACGTTGGTTCAAGATCGGCTGGTGGAAATAGGTGCCGTTGTAACGGTTATGTTGATATTTTTTGCCGCGTGGCATAATGCAAGAGCAGGCCGCTCCTTACGCCACACTCAGAGTATGTCAAAGTCTGACTCCTTTTCGAGGGCCATTTCAGTCCCTGCGAAGTACGCTCACTCTTTATGATCCCTATTGTGAAAGTACTCAATAGAAACGCACGATCTCCAAAAGAACAAGTACAACATAAGAAAAGCAGTTAGTCACTCAATATGGAGTAACTGCACGCAACTTCTCCCAAGTCATCGGGTGATTCCTGTAACCGTCTCATCGAAGAACTAGCACTGCGGTATGGGTTGCGGGCTGATTGGCTCTGGCTGTACCTTCGACGGCGCTGTCTAGATTTCGTAGGAGGGCCGCAATATTCTGAGTGGCAACGTTGTTGATACGACAGAATGAATTACGAAGGAATAAATAGTGAGTCTTCGCCAGAGTCGAAGCTGACAAGACCTCTTTGAAGTCAGGCGGAATGCTTCCTTTTCCTGCCCTTCAACTCTCACAGCGTTACCGTCCAGATCTGGTGGCGACTAATCTTGACAGCACACTTTTCCACTTGCTCAGTGTTCACGTTTGAACAGGCAGAAGTGTTCGGATATAGAACGGCGATATTGGTTGGCCAGGGATGAACCTAGCGTTGGAAGTGGTGGCGTTGTATATTTCTTTATGGCAATGTGTTTTCAGGCATGGCTTTGTACGAAGTGCATATGACCTGCTCTACAGGTTGCTTATACGCTTTGCAGCAGCTAGTCAGGAACGTGATATCGCTATATCATAAAATTTTGAGGAATGATGATGATCATCATCATCATCATCATTATCATTATTGGCATACCCTGGGGGCGACAAATTTTCACCTATTCTGCTTGATTTAATCATGTTTTGCTACATCTATCACCATCCAGTGTTTTGCGTATCTGTACTGAAGAACGCTGCATTAAAGGCTACCTTTCAGGGCGCTAGATAAGTCTGTGTGATCCGTGGCTGAAAGCCAATATAGCTGTGGCTCCTGATGGAAACTTCGATATCTTTCCCTGGAATCTGCATTTTCGGCGAGGTTGGCAAACTCGTCGAATCGCTCTGGAGCGATGTGATGTCTTCGGCGAATATGTTACAACTGCAAAAGCCTTCTTGCGTATTTACCGGAAACGGGAACTTCTCGCTCTGTGATTTGGAAAGTGCTACAAGATGAGAAGTTCAAAAGGAAGCAGGCTTCGAGTGAAGAATACAATTTGTGCAAGAACGAAGATAACGCATATTGGGGCCTAATAACGCTCACAGCCGTTGCTTAGTGCTAAGCACCTTTGCACGAGGTGGTGGATTCGATCCACCACCGTATTTCGATTGGGGCCAAATCTAACATTCTCGTATGCGCAGACATCCGTGCCCATTAAGGAACCTCAATTTGTCGAATTTATTCCCTCTCCCTTCTATTTTGCGTCTCTCGTAGCCCCAGATAGGTTTTAAGCGCTACACGGTATGAATTATACGGTCAACAATAAGCACACAAGCAACTAGGCAGCTGCGAATCTGATCAGTGAAAATCGTCCGTCATTGGCACCTTTCGATTACTGAGTCGCGCCCACCATGCACTGTAAAATAATTTACGCCCTTAAGCGTGCCCGAGGGTGAAAAATAGTTTTATGATTCGCAATTTTAGGCCCTTCTTTTGGGCATGAGGGTGTGCGTTATAAACCGATTTACACGGTTATTTACTTTTTAAGGTTGAAAATAATTTTACAGTGCAGAGTGTTCTAAATGGTGCCGTCAGTGCTCTTTAATTGCGCGCGACTGATTAATAGGAGCTGTGTACCGTGCCAGCGCATGGTGGTGATAACTTTATTGTACACAGGAGAGTTGCAAACACGCAGGTCCTTGGGCCCCCACACGGCCCCACTGCCCTCAAACGTTTATGTCCCGGAGGCTCATGACGCTGGCAGCGCATCTGCTTCCCGAAAGAGCAAGAGGCTGTTTTTGACGATAAAAGTGCACGGACTGCTTTCGGCGACGTGTCAGATTGTTTCCTCCCAGTGCGAGCAGCGGAGCGGAGAGGGGTGTGACGATGTGAAATGACAGCGAAAGAAATTGACTGTTCGAGATGAGCGTGGCAAAATAAAGCCGGCGACTTGGGAGGCGTTGTTTAGGGGCTCCGGCGAGGCTTTAATTAACAAGGGGAGCCCTGGCCCTAAAAACTGCCGTGCACGCTGCAGCGAGCTCGCCCAATATTCGAAGGGGAAAAAATGTTTTTGCGTCGAATGTTGGCTGCTATGTAGTGGCAACGAGGTAAGCCACGCGCAGAGCGGAGTCGATAGGGCTGAACAAATATTAAAGGTGAGTTCGGGGAATTCAGGGAACGCAGGGAACGAGCTCATACTCGCAGCGAGTTACCGGTAATATTAGGTTTGGCACCATCAAACCAGGCGGGAGGATCGAGAAAGTTTTGAGAAGTGTTAACCCTTGCCGAAGCATGATACGATGTGAAGTAGAAGAGGTTCCGGGTTTCACTAAAGTTGACCGAGAAGTAAGTTTTGCCGGTGTTCGCATGTAGTGGAAACCTGGATAACGGAATGAACAAAGGAAAACGCCTCTGGCAGGATCAAGCAGTGTGCGTTGTACAAGGGTTTCTTATATTCAGGTTGAAAAGACTGACAGATCGACATCTCTTTCTTGATTCGGTGGGTGGTGGTGCACGGTCGTTCTTAAGTGGCGAAGTGATTTGTCGGTGCGATTCCGCGAACGAACGAAACAATAGCCTGTTAGAAACGATGCGAGGTGCTCAGCAACTTACAACCTTCTTAAAAGGACAGCCTGCGTATAGCCGCACGATAACAAGACCGTCACAGATCTGCGATGCCCTTAGCTGCCCGGGGTCACACGTTCATGGCACAGAAGGAAGTACCATGTCTTTACCCTTGTCCAAAAAGGCCCGGGGAGCCCTTTGAACTTGCTTCTTTCGCCACTGGGATAAGGGCTTGAAAATATTATCCGAGGTCGTGAATTTGCCAGTAATCTGGATGGGTAAGCTGGCATTGAAAACGTCACTGCCATTTGCACAGACCGCCAGTCACTACCATCAATCTGTTGCATAGACGATGTTTGAAAAAAGCAGCAATCGTAACCAGCCTAGCTTTCTTCGTTCCAACGGTCTTTGTGCAGTCCTACCAGGTCACTAAATGTTGCTGCCCTGCTTGCGAGCACTTGACGAAACAACAGTAGCAGCCCCCAGCAAGCGTCCTCATTATGTGCACTATTTTGAGAACGTGCCATGTATACAGTCGTTCGTTTGTTGTATATGTAATCATCCTGGTGTCATTGTGCCATAATTATGACTCAGTGTGCGTATCGTCCCTTGTTTAAATAAAATTTTTCTAAACAGGTATGTTATTGTCCTGGTGGAATCGTGCCGTAATCTTCGTTCGTATGGTCTCTTGTCGGAATAAACTTTTTTCAGAACACATCAGTTGCAAACTGGGAGGGCTCGCAAAGAAAGCTGTGCGTTAATAAAAAGTTGGAATGATCTGCTCGTCCTGACGACAGGCAAGAGTATTGGTCAGTGAGAAGTTTTTTATTTTTGTTAAGTAGAGACCAATCAAGAACGACGGCTCCCTTCAACTTCACGCCTGAATTCACCGCTACTCCATTTCGCAGGTGTCATTAGACATATATCTAAACTGGATAAGACTTTTAGCGCTTATTACTGACGTTTAGAAAATAGAAAGGACCGTGTAATCGAGGGGAAAGAAGTACGATACAGGCATTTGCCGGTCATTGTTGCCGTGTCATTTAATAAACCTGGTTAATTGCTGTTTGAGGGTAATTTTAGGCCTCGCATCATAAACTCCTTGCATTTTATTACTAATGCGTTACACTTAGCGAGATGTACTTTTTTCATTCTAACTCCTGTTAAACGTCATTAATGGCACCACAGAAACCTTCAAAAGTGTTTTATTATTTGTTCGGCATGAGAATATATATAGAATGAAGATGCGAGGTAATCAGTTGCATGGGAAGCGGTTTTTCACGCGCTACAAAAATTGATCTATATACTCCCTAGACTTTCTTAGTAAATAAGCTATGCCTTTCTGTATGTTTCTTTATTTGTCCCTAAGAATGAACTCTCTCGAGGCAAAAGTTATTGAAGTGGATATTTTTCGTAGATTCTCTGGTCTGTTGACAAGAGCTCTGAAGAAATATATTCAGTTCTGACTTCCATTTGTGTTTAAATCTATCGACGGCAGAGAAAACTGTTTAAGATGCAATATATATTACGGTATCCCAAGCAATGGAACTCTCCTTAAACAGCAATGAATGTATCGCGTATTTCTGAAAATATCTATCATATGTTCATTTTATTTTTGTGAAACAGTTAAGGCTTATTGCATTCAGTTTCATGGAGTCACTAGTTTGTGCACTAGACCTAACCATCACCTTTAAAAGCAAACGCTTTTTGTGAAGTGCTGGGTCCAAATTCCTGGTCCTCAGTTAAACTGACGGCCAGAAAGCTACTGCGGCTGAGACGCAGCAAGCATTACGAACATCGCAGCCACGAGTTTACTCTATGCTTGGCGGGGTCATAACCTGGAGAGACAAAAACAACGCCAAAGAGACGGCGAAGATTCTTGCTTCGAGGAAAGTGGAATGGGTAGTATTTATTGGTTAGTAAAACACCTAGACGATAATGTACTGTCCAAAACGGTGTGAAAACTTCGATATGTATATATATATATATATATATCAAAGTGGGCGAAAATCGTCAAACTTCAAATATACATGACAACACATAGACGATGAAGATAAAACATCCAGAGAGAAATGTTGCACCTCAGGTTTTCGCGAGAATAGGGACCAGGGCATTCGATTAACGTCGAAGAAAGACGGGACATCTCAACGTAAACACGCAAAATAAACACAAAATTGAGGAAAGAAAGCTAGATACTAAACCAGTGGTCAGTAACGTAGGGAGGCTTCTATCGCGAAGATCCGGCAACTGCAACTGAAATTGAAACCTCATTGCCGGGGATCAGTCGGATTGGTCGCTGAACTCCTGACCAGTTTTTGGCATCACTAATCAAGCAGTGCTCTTTGTAGGGCAGAAAAAAATGTATTAGAAACAACAAAACAATGCCAACGAAAAAGTAGTATATATTATTTTTATAGCATCCTTGGTAGTGATGCAAGTACTTGTGCGATGGGGTCGCTGGTGATACAGGTGAAGCGTGGTCAACCACAAGTCAGGTGTGAAAGATGGCATGCTTGACAGGACAGCTTAACGCAACAGTGACAGGATCGGCGGCGATGTCCGTATTTCAGCGCATTGTCTCGGTCTTGCGTTTCGTTATTCCAATAACCACGACCTTAAAGATACCGCGCAAATGCTTGTAGCAAGCAATTTATTCGTACGAGGTCAAATCATTATTTTCTCTTCTGTATAGAATGTTCACTCTTTAGAGCCTTAAACACAACTGCGAATGATACCTGCAAAATAGTCACCGTGACTAAGTCTTTGTTGTAACAACTCAATATATTGCCACGAATACCACAAAGGTCATATAATAGGGCTACGAAGCTGGTCAGTGTGATCATGGCTCGTTCCCGAACAATCAACGGGAACACGCACTGCAAACTAAGCCAATGTACAACTTCACAGTAGCAGGTACATGTCATCAGCCCTCAAGCCTCGTTAAGTGGCTTATACTTTTATCTTTATATGTCCTGGTTAGTGTTAACCATTTCTACAAATGTGGATGGGACGTAGTGTACGTGAACCAGGGCGCGGGATGCATCAGGGGACTTCAGTACATTTACCTTTAGGGTTGTGGACAGTGCGCCAAGCTCTGAGTTGACAGTTTGGAGTAAGAGCCGAGTTCGAACGATGTGCATCAGGATGGTTTCACAAATCTGGAAGCATGGCATGAGATGGAAAACAGTGTGACTATTCCATTTCTCCCAGGATATGATCTCTTGTAATAAACTAGATTAACAGTCTTCAATTATCACAGCAACCGTCGCTAACCATCCCCAGTAGCGTCAGGCACTGAATGCTTACTGCTCAATTGCTGAGTTTGACGGATCCTAAGACTTATGCGCTCTGGTCTCTTTTGATCCCTTTCTCATTTATTTTGACAAATACTAGCCATATAAGTGCTAAACTGCTATCTTTGTTTCTGAAATCGCTAAGCCATATTTAGCTTTACGTCAGCCAGGAGCCCTGCACAGGACATACAATAAAAAAAAAACGTATATTCTCGTTACGGGTAACACACATAGAATTGTTAACGAGTTTGCCGTGATGTGTATGCAGCATCGCGAGTGTGTGAGGATGTCGGCGATTCCATGCAGCTTCTGGCGCTTTGTAAAGCACTAATTATGACGCCGACCACTCTCCACAAGTTTTGTTCAGAAAAAAAAAACTTGTTTTTCGTTTTCAGATAATCTGATTTAACAGACTGCATTGTGGATGCCTAGAAGGTTTTGAAGGATCATGTCCACCTTCACCCCCGTAGTCGGCCTCACATATCTTCAAAAGCACATAGAACTTTCCATCCCTCTTCAAGCTGTATAATGATCTGATAATAAACTCCTTTTCAAAATGACAATCTCGATCTCGTGCTATCATAATGGTTCCCTGAGTAAACGTTGCGTTGCACGGTACATTTTTAATGTTTTTTGACACGCCAAAGTGCGAACAAAACGGTCCCACTCTACTGCGCATGCGTGAAAAAAGGCACTACGTATGCGTACACACACAAGTACGCAAAAAGCGCAAATCCACTCTGAATATACTCATAGTTTGAGCAAGAAAGTGCGTAAAATGTATGCTCAAAAACCAGGGTAAGGCCCAGGGACCCTGGGTAATGCTTATAAAGAAACAGGCATGAACTTTAAATCATTATTGTAAAGACAAAACACTATCGCGAGGAATAACGCACATAGACGTACGTCCAGCACCTGTAAAATGCGTCGCACGTTTGCTTTCTCTGCGTGCTTGGGCCTTCGCACAGCATAAATTATGTACATAAGAAAGAACAAACTTGGTTAACAACTTGTTGCCCTACAGTTAATAGACTGCGACTAGGCAACATAGAAAACAGGCGCTGAATATAATTATTTTATGCCGTTTTGCTGTTGCGAGTCTAAACGAGAAAGTTCTCCAAGAATGCCTGCAAAGTGAGGTTCGTCGTGGTACCGAGCCTATGTGCGCACACAACCCACCCTATTTTGCTACAAGCGTGTGTGATCGAATTCGAGCAGGCATGCTAGGGGTCGCGGGGCCTGTGGTTGCTCTATTTGTTTCTCTCTCTCTCTCTCTCTCTCGACTGCTTTTTCGCGTTGCGCTAAGCCTTTCTCTGTGTGGTTCTTTCGGTATATCAATTCCAGGACTACAATGCCGCAGGCTATCTAAGCTGACGAGTGGACGAATATACGGCCGAGTATATTCGAGTATCCAGTATAACGATGCGGGAATCAGCGACACGCCGGCTGTGGCCTAATTGTTTTTCCTAAGTGGCAACAAATATACAATTAACGGCTGCCATTCGCAGGCTGTTTACACAGAAGAAGAATGGTTTGCTGGGGCAGTTCGTACTCGATACTTGAGAAGAGCAGTGTAAAAAAATTTCTAACAGTCAAGAATGCGAAAACAATTCGGCAGAACACATCCCACGACGATCGTCGACGGTAACCGAGTTAGCATTGAATAAATATAGTGAAGCAACTTATTGCCACAGTCGAAAGGCTTTGTATGCTCGGCCTGTGCTGCAGCCGGACTCCTCCTTAGCGCTTCCCTTAGATCACTCGGTGCCATCTTGAGGCCCCACCGCGACGCCACTGCGACGCCTTCTCATGGCCTCCGAAATGCGTGGCGGCAAAGGCGTACAAATGATGACAATCACGTCATGCGGCAACCGGGTCCTCATCTCGCACTTCTAGTGGTGCTGCCGAGATGTTCACGTGTGGTCTGCGAGACGAGAGGTGTAGCGAACTGGTACGTGCGAGCGTTGAGAATTGTTCCCTCCTCTGCCGCACACTCAGTGGCACATACTCAGCCAAGTTCGCTAGATGTTCATTGAAGAGTGCCACATACCCGGGGCGTTCATGGCGCAGCTCGCGAAAGCATTGGCATGGAAGATGTTCATTGAAAAGCAGGACATACCCACTGCTTCTGTGGTGCCGCCTGCTACTGTTAATGCGTAGTTTTGCTGTCCTTAGGAACCCCTTTTGACGTTGGTTCGATTCCGCCTGGCATTGTAGTAATTTGAGGGATGTTTTTTGCCATTGTAGAGTGGCTTATTCCAAGTGGCGCGTGCTAAGTTACGCAAGTTGGCGTCACGTTCATTGAAGAGTGGCACACACCTACTGGCCATGCACTCGATAACCCAAGTTGACATCGAGGAGGTTCATTGAGTACCAGCAGAGATCGAGTGGCACGTATACCCAGTGCTCCAAGTCTGCGTCAAATGGGCTCATAGAACAACATTACCTACGCAGTCCCGCATATGCAGGGAGCCATGTCGGCGTGAAAGAGGTTAGTAGAAGAGCCGCACGCATCTACACATTGCCACATGCTCAGTGGCTGAAGTTGGTCTCAGAAAGTACGTGACACCTGATATATGCTGCTCTTTAATGAACCTTTTTTATGAGAACATGGTTTCCGGAGCATGTGTCACTGGGCGTGTGTCGTTCTTCAACAAACCATTTTGACATCAACCCAGGTCTCTTGGTTTTTAATAATAATCATAACAGATAAAACATATCACCAGCGATCAGACGCCGATTTTAGGAGAGGTTGCTTATTGCATTAACGTTGCAAATCATATCGAAATAATGGATGCGCCACCAATTTCTTACTTTAGCTTTCTTCCTCCATGCTGTGTAGAAGCTTTTATATGTTTTACCATTCTTATACGTACTTAGTTCGACAGTGTTATGCACTTTCCTTACCTTTCGTTATTGTCTTTTTTTTGTGGCTTAAGTTCTGGGATAGCCAGCTGAGTGGCTAAACTTCCTACACTTCATAGCTTCCCTTACGGAGAAGACCATAGCGGCAAAATTTACGCGTCCTGTGTAACATGCAGCCACAACAACAAAGACAGCAACCTCGTGTATAAAAAACACCCGTTCTTAATCTCGTTCACCGCCTTGTCTTTATATTTAGAGAGAGCTATAGCATTTGAATATGTCAAGGCTGAAGCGACGTTCTTCATGATGTAGATATAAGTCAGAGGACGGCTGGCCCATCAGAGAACCTTTGTAATTCATTAGCGGATTATTCAAACAACATTCACAATGGCCATTGTAAGAATTTCGGCACATCAGCCTTGAGCATTGTGCAAAATAAGCGTTCCACCTCTGTTCCATTGATCCAATAGTCTTAGTATTTTCAACTTGCTTGGGTCCATTTAGCTTATATTCATTGCACTACTGGCCTCAAGGTGACGTACTTAAATTTATGCGGACGTTTTTAAGATCCACAGGTGGTCGGAAGTAAACTGGGGTGGCCAACTACAGTGCGCCGCGCAATCCTACCATAATTTTGGCATGTTATACTCCAAAAATTCATTTGAATTTAGCTCATATATCGTGCTATGTTCACTCCAACAAATACCGCACGAAACAGTCCTAGGCGCACTACGCATTATTTTTCGCCAGCTACAACTCTACACTTCGCGTTAAGAGCGAAACAATTTTTTTACGTAACATCAAGCAACACAAAGACCGTAGTTTCTTCGATCTTAAAACCAGTGCGCTCTTTCTTAAGACATCTGTATCATTGATGATACAGGTGACACAAATGTTGATGTTAGCCAATCAACAATTTGTAGGATGGCAGGATCTACATGGTCCAGTGCTTTTAAACAAAATCTCGAAGACATGTTGTCAACGAGCGAAGTATAATCATATATTAATGTTTTTTTTTCTTACTACACTGAAGGAAGTTTGTCAAGCACACGCTGTGTTCCTCTTGTCAAAACCATCAATCTTTTATCTTCAGCGAACGCCGTTTATCCCCTAAACATGCAATGCCGTTGCAAGAGTCTGTCATTATGCCTTGAAGAGCCTGTGCTGGGCACTCTATGCAATCTGCGTAACCAAATATTCGTAATGTATGCAATCTTGTTATGCATGTATGCAATGTATATAGCCCACGTAATCAATCCGTTCAATCAACCCAATCTAAGTAATCGAATCCCTGCAGACGGCCTGGAGTTCCCCGTCTGTTCACGCTCGATAGATGTCACCCTTTCCTTCTCCGAGTGTTGTGTTCCGTTGCGAGGATCGCGGAGTCGTCGCGTGCGAAGGCCACATGCAGTGGACGTCACTGTCCAGCGTCTCGGAGGGCAGCCAGCTAGATTGTATACTCGCGAGGCCAATCGAGTGCCAATCGAGCGACTCGCGTTGATGCTGTGGCTTGAACGCTGTTGTAGTGTGCCACCCTCCGTAGGCAGTGATGTGAGGCTTTATAGGCGATTGATGCCGAGAAATAGAGCTCGAAGCGAGCAACCGAGTCCTTTTTCTTTCGTCGCCGATTGATGGTGGTTACTCGGCGTCTGCATACAGCTGGCCATGCTTAGCGTCTGCATACAGCTGGCCATGCTTAGCGAAGACGACGACGACGACGGTGCGAGCGGTCGCATGTTGCCTCGGCTCCTGCATTTTTCCTTTTTGTGCCTACCCTATCGCTTCAAGAGCCTGATTTCCTGCCTGGACCTATGTGGGTGTTATCGGCACTTCTTGACAGTTCCTTTAGCAACTCCGACGTCCCTTACGCGAGCCGCAGCCCTTTTTAGGGCTCTCGGCGGACCATCTCGCTGCTGGGCCTAGCTCCGCCTAGCATGGGCGCAGGAACGGAGCGCGATGGCGCGCGCACCTGGCGCGAGATCCACGATAACCTCTCGAAACAGCGTCAGCATCCTTCGCCACCAGCATACCCCGCAGTGACTCATAGGACTCAATCAAGAGCAGAACCGAAGCCCCCGCCGATGCCGCGCAGCGATTATAAAATCATCCTAAGAGTTCGTGGGGGCCTCAACTGCGCTGGAATCCATGCATGCATCCTCAGACAAGTCATCCTCAAGGCTGCGGGGCTCCCCATCACCGACCGCACCAGTTCTGACCAAATTCGTGTCAACACCATCAACAATACCGTTCTAATCAGCACGCCAGGCATGGGACGTGCAGATCTCTACCACAACATCCAGAGTCTGCAATTCAATGGTAACCCTTACGAAGTCGCCACCCATGTGGCCGATCCCATCGATACCTGCAGAGGATGCATTCACTTGCCCCCAGATTATTCAGAAGATGACATCACCTCAACCCTCCGTAGATGCAACCCAACATTGATTATTGGGGGTGCACGACGCCTAGGCAATACTGAAACCATCAAGGTCATATTCCAAGGCAAAATCATCCCTTTCTACGTCAACTACGACGGCTGTTCACTTCGATGCCGCCCCTTCAGGCAGAAGGTAGAAGCCTGCACCCGATGCCGCGGGATTGGTCATCGCCAGGACGTCTGCACTAGTGCCACCGACACACTCTGCCCCAAGTGTGGAATGAAAGACGCACCCATGGACCACGAATGTGACCCGATATGTGTTGTGTGCAACGGCAACCATCAAACCGGCTCCTCACTGTGCAAACAAAGGTTCAAACCACGCCCTACACGTCCCAGGCATAAAAAAGACACTGCACCCACCAACCGAACTCCCAGTCTCGACCGCACTCGTGACTCAAGCCGGCGAAGAAGTCGCAGCAAAAGCAAGGACCGCGGGCCTGGCTACGCAACCCAAGACGTCGCCTGGCCAGCTCTATCATCAAGTTCTACTCTCGCCAACTCCTCGCGCAACCCACCCCAGGTAAGCTGGGCTAAGGTAGCCTCTTCCAGCTGCTCCTCAAACCAGACTGCTAATAATGAATCCCTCCTTGAAGAAAATAGAATTCTAAAAGCCGAAATTCAAAAACTTAAATTAGAACTCCAATCTCGTCACCCCTCTACTTCAACCTCGGAAGCCCCTCTCTCTAACACGACCCTTTCGACTCATCATCCATCAGCCCTACCTGAAACCTCTTCACACCGCCCCATGGACACTAGCCCCTCCACTGAACGGGAACCGCTTCACCCTCCTCCCAGCAAACGTAAAACTCCGAGCACTCCGCGATCAGAGGACACCCTGGACGAGACAATCTTAAATTATAACGACAGGCTAACCGCTTTGGAAACTAAATTCCATAATATACTCACTGCAATAGAAAAAATCAATACAGATTACACATCCAGGAATGAAAAGCTCGACAAATTTATTGAATTCGTACAAGCACACATCCAACAAACTACAAGTTGGATAGCTGGAGTCACCGCGAATCAACCTAACATAGCTGCACCTGCTCGATCCGCCTCCCCGCCAGCTCCGCTTAACAATGGCCAATAACCCGACTCGCTCCGAGTTTGAAGTGTGGCAGTGGAACTGTAGGGGGTTTCGAAAAAAGAAAGCACACCTCCAGCAGTTTCTAGCCTCCTCTTCTAATCTCCCAGCTGTCATTGCGCTTCAGGAAACTCACGGACTAATCAGCTTTCCAGGTTATAATGTTTATCAGAACAATAAGATCTCCCGGCCCGATACGGCAATTCTTATGCAAAAGCACCTCACTGCCAATCACTCCCAATTCGACAGCGTCGATATAGAGCACGATTTTCTAGAAATTATTCCTCGCAAAAATAATGCACCTGGCCTTTACATTCTCAATATCTATAGTCGTCCACAAGACAAACATCACCGCTTTGACTCCCTTTTCGCTCAAGCTATTGCCGCTGCCACCCACCACCCCCTCCTAATCCTTGGAGATTTCAACGCACCCAACCATTTGTGGGGTCACTCCGTTTCTACTCCTAAGGGCAGAGCCCTATGGATCCACATACAAGACCACAGACTCACATTACATAACGACATCGATGCACCAACCAGGCTAGGCAATAGCGTAGCTAAGGACACCTCCCCCGATCTTACGCTTACACACAGAATCCAACACGTCACATGGCACAACTCACAAGTTAACCTCGGTAGCGACCATTACATCATTACCATCACACTACAATTCAAACACAAACCCTTTGCACCCAAACGCCTCAGCCTTACCAATTGGGACAATTTTCGAGAGGCCCGCCAGATATCGGCTCCCACAAACATTCAAGACATTTCAGAATGGGTTCAGCAACTACACTCAGACGCCCAGACGCACACTACCACTCTGCCCCCCGAAACCGCTCTCACTACGGTTGATTCCAAGCTTCTACACATGTGGGAAGCCAAAGAGTCTCTTCTCAAACGGTGGAAGAGGCAACGGTTCAACCGAAAACTAAGACTCCGAATTGCCAAATTAGACCTCCAGATCCAGGAGTACGCCACGCAACTGGCCTGCCAGCAGTGGGGCCAGGTATGTGAAAGCATGCACGACAACCTCGATAACAAGCGCACATGGCAACTCTTGCGACACTTATTAGACCCTACCACATCGCGCACACACCACAACCATAGCATAAACAAACTGCTACATGCACACAAAAACAATCTCAACGGATTCTTCGACGACCTTCGCCATAAACATCTGCCTCCCGCTCAGAAGTATGACATGCCAAAATATACTGGCGAACCCAACGAGCTACTTAGCGCCGCTATCACGGAAGCAGAGGTGCGCCATGCCCTCGCCACCCTGCGCACAATGTCAGCACCAGGCCCCGACCTTATTAACAACAAAATACTCCGCAATCTAGACGACAACTCTGTCACAGCCATCACGGCATACTTCAATCACTGCTTTGACACAGGCACCCTCCCTAGTTCGTGGAAAGATGCCAGGGTAATTTTTATCCCAAAGCCAAACAAACCACTCAACATTTCTAATCTCAGGCCTATATCACTAACCTCTTGTCTAGGTAAAACACTCGAACACGTCATACTCAACCGACTCAGTAAATACATGGAGGACAACAATCTTTATCCATCAGAAATGGTAGGTTTTCGAAAATCTCTCTCATGCCAAGATATCATGCTTCGAATGAATCATGACATCATTACACCTAATAGCAGTCTAGATACGCAAGCAATTCTCAGTCTGGACCTCCACGGAGCTTTCAATAACGTTTCACATTCCGCCATCCTCCGAGAGCTTAATCTCATTGGGGTTGGCGGTAAGACATATGACTACATATGTACCTTCTTATCCAACCGTACCGCAACGATACACATAGGCACAGAGCAATCCCTTTCATACGCTTTAGGTAGCTACGGCACGCCCCAAGGCTCTGTGCTGTCCCCTTTTCTTTTTAATCTTTCTATGATGCCGATGGCGCAAGCATTGCGGTCTATTCCCGATCTCAAATTTTCACTCTACGCCGATGACATCACTCTTTGGACGACTGGCGGTTCTGATGGAGAGATTCAAGACACCCTACAGGCCGCAGCAGACGCCGTCGTGGCTCATGCCGGGGCTATGAATCTCACATGCTCCCCTCAAAAATCCGAGCTGCTGCTTCTACCATCCCACCGGGGGGCCGGAAAACACATGTCTAGTATAGAGGTAATCCTAAACCACATCCCTGTTACTAGAGTGGACAGGCTCCGGGTGCTCGGTTTACACATTCAAAGCAACCGGCTCAACACATATACCCTACATACACTTCACACCACAGTCGATCACACCCTGCGCCTTCTAGGACGAGTCTCCAATAAACATGGCGGACTAAAGGAGGCCGAACTTCTCCGCTTGATTCAGGCCTTCGTCATCAGCAAGATTACATTCGCAACACCATATCTACATTTCCTTAAATCAGAATCAGATAAGATCGACACTCTTTTACGCAAAATATATAAATTCGCTCTGGGAGTCCCCATACGTACCTCCACTGATAGGCTAATGCTTACTGGAACTTTCAACACACTTACTGAACTCACAGAAGCCCACCTCACATCTCAATATAGCAGGCTTTCTAACACCGCAACAGGTCGACACATTCTACAAACTCTTTCTATCACTCCGGCACCCATCATCAAGACTAAATACACCATTCCACATCACATACACGAAAACCTCTGCATCCCCCCACTTCCTAAAAACATGCACCCTGTGCATCACAAACAGCGCAGGAGGCAGCGAGCAAAGGCTCTCCAAAAACAATTCTCGGCCTCTAAAGACGTGCTCTATGTTGATGCCGCCGAATATGGGAACAGAAATCATTACGCAATATCAGTCATTAACTCTCACGGCCAGGTCGCTGCGGCCGCCTCCATTCCTGGCTCTTCCTCGGAGGAGGCGGAGGAAGCGGCCATAGCCCTGGCCCTCACAATTCCAAATTCATCAGTTATCGTTAGCGACTCCAAAGCACCCATACATAACTTCGGAGCGGGTAGGGTCTCTAAGCCAGCCCTTTCTCTCCTCTTGGCCCATCCTTTCCATCAAACTGTGGCATTAATCTGGACTCCCGCGCATGCGGGCCTTGCCGGAAACGAGGCGGCTCATGCCAGTGCCCGAGGATTTACTGTCCGGGCTCAGGCATCAGATGTGTCGGACCTCGCCACGGAGGAGGCGCCGTTTACAGCGCGGGATCGACTTATTACTTACCACGACATCTGCGCACACTACCGATTAGACCGCTTAACCTTTCCGCCACTCATGGGCAAATCCCCGCGTAGGTGTGAAGTTCTGTGGCGACAGCTGCAGACTCGCACCTTTCCGTCCCCTTACCTCCTCCACCGCATTCATCCCGCCATTTACCTTTCTCCCTCTTGTAAATTCTGTGTCTCTCCCAAAGCAGACTTAAACCACATCATGTGGGGGTGCCCTAAGCACCCCCTTCCCCTTTGCTCAAGCAATTAATATCTAGTGAGGAGCAGTGGGAGGCTGCCTTGCGCAGCTCCAGGCCCGATCTTCAGGAGGCCATCCTGGAGTGGGCTGAGAGGATAAAGGAGGCCTACTTCAAGTAGTTCCTCCCCCACCCTCTATTCCATTGCCCCCTTCCCTTTAAAGAGGGATAAATAAAGTTTTTCATTATCATTATTAGCGTTTCTGCTTCGTCGAAACTTGGATAACAAGGTCTCGAAATAAGCCTTTGCTGTGTTTGCGAACAGATTCCTTCTTCGGGTGTTTCCGCTGTGCAGAAAGGATTGTTCTTTTTTTTTTCATTGTGAACAAATGAAGACAAACGCGTACGCGAATCTGATTCTGATGATGGTGCGCTGTTTGAATAAGGGGGCAGACGCCATTAGGTATAATTTGCTATTTTCAGAGGACGTGAAAGGCCTATGGGGATAGAGTGCCGTTGTCACCACTCGGGCTGTGTACCTAGTGGGACAAAAATACTCTGTCACGAATATTTTTTTTTCAAATATGGTGAAAAAATACTACGTTCGCAATTCCGTTAGCGCGTACGGACTCACTGAGGTGATTGCATAACTGAAATTGGAAGAACAGTGTGATAAACAATGAATAATACCTCCAACTACCTTCGGTCGCCTGAGGTAGAATTGTGTGACTCAACAGCTCCGCACTCACTACGCTTTTTGTGTCGGAGTGAGTGCATAACGCTCCTGTCTGCAATTTGGCGACGTACTTTTTCTCAGAGTGCTGAATGTTGTCACTAATTTCATAAGTGGGTATGTCAAGGGCACGAGTTTTTAACTGAGTACAGGAGCGTAAAGTCGAATACAGTCATTGCGAGTTGCAATAATTCAACTCGCTCCACACAAAAAAAAAAATTCGTTCGCCATGCCGATAGGCTTATCAGACGGCAAAATAGCTATGATTAAACGATGCTCGGCACGTCACAAGAGCGTTATGTTTGTGACCGTATCAGTGGCAGAGAACACCTCAGCGCGTGATGAAGCTGATTTGCACGACCATGGTAATCTGCTTCATTGGTGACCCAGTCATGTTTTTCACCCCTTGCCACTGGCACTGCTAAGCCTTATTTACATTTGCATCACATCTGAGTGTGCGAAACTTCGCCACATCTTTTTTTATTCCTTCGCACAAAGACTACGGTACAGGAGTTACTCTATACTGTTAAGATTGCCAGAAAGATTCCACTGTAGCCAATTACTTTGGCGCAGCCCCACGAAAACAGCTTCTATGTAGTAAAGCTGCACGTAAAGCAATTGACTCGAGAAGTAAAGCTGTTATGGTCTGGGTTTGAATTTTCGCACTGAATTTGTCTAAATGCATGTCCCCATTGCGAAACTTAAGCTCTCCTGCGTCTATCCTGTGCTCCCCCCCCCTCCCGAAATGCATATCGAAAGGAGCTAGAATTTTTTAAGGTTTAATAAGTGGCATTCAGCACAGAAAAACACAAAGTGGCTAAGTTCGAAGCTACCGCGAACGAGTTCGAACGCAATGTTTCGCTATTTCAGAATGCATCGTCGCTTTTGGTGGATCATTGCTTAATTTATTTCGCTTGCGTCGTCGCGTGGAACATTAGAGGGTGGTCCCGCTGCGCCACTGCAGTAAAAGTGCATCATTTCTTCACCTCAGAGAAACAGGAGACGTTTAGAAGGTTTTGATACCACGAAACTGTTCAGAAACGCGTCAGTAGGAAAGAACGTACAGTCAAAAAAAAAAAAAGTTGGACGCGCTTACCAATCGCCTCTGTTTGGCTCTCCCGCGCTCATGGACCATTCAGTGAGCTTCATCGTCGAGCATTCTAGGTAAGCCGGTGGGATTAAGTATCGCTACATTTAAAGTAGTTCGTACGTGCTTTTTATTGATTAGCGTCCTGCTGATAACCGGTGTTTCGGTAACTGCGATCGAATGTGCATCGAGAAAGCATGCCCACGCGGTTGGGCATTAATCAAGTGCCGTGTTTTTTTTTTCGTTATTTCCACATCCATGTTTCTCAGTGCCCAGCAGGTTGTATTTCGCGATTTGCGTTTATGCAGCGGGTCCCTTTCATTTTAATTTGGTGTAGTATGCGCGAAAATCGCCTTGGTCAGTCACCGCACTTTGGTCGTCTTGAGGAGGATTACTTGAAGTGCCGAAACTTATTTCTGCCGCCAATATTTATTGCTTATAGGGCTAATTGATAAGCTTTTATACTAATTACATTCCTAAGTATACACGTTCTGACGCATGAGGCTATTGCCGAGCTGAAGCAGCAAAATGGCGAAGTCATATCCTTCCAGCACACAGCTTCAATATAGTTTCAGCTGATGGTTATCCATCCGCAAGATTACCTGCAAAATGAATTTGCTTTCCACATAGCAGTTATTAAAAAGCCTCCTTTGTGCAGTGGTTGCAAATCAAACTGAAACGGCTATTCATGCTATAGCGCATTTCTCGGGCAATCTTTTTCAACGTATAGGCTAGTGTCAGGATGTCGCCTTAGTGAATATGACTTCGGAATTACCGGGCTTTATTTCCCCAAGTTCAGTATGTTAGCCAAGGCAAAATTACGAAACTATGTGGAAAACTTTGTTACTTCATTTATATGAACATGAGGACTTGTGCAAGGTTGTGAAAGTTATGCGCATATTTCAGTAATACCCCGTGGAAACACGGATATTGTTGTACCTATCATGACGCGTATTTTAGAAATATCCCTTCTGTCACACAAAAAGACTTCGAATCCCGGTGCCGGCAATTTTCCACCGGATTAAAGAAAAAGAAAAAAAATCCGCGTGTTGATAAAATTGCATAAACAGGCCTGGAGTGTGGCCTGATCCCGGTGACCAGAACCGGTAACGCACTCCCTCACCAGAGCAGGATTGGCCACCCTGGTGCAGTACTTGGCCACAACCTCCTATATGAACACAACAATCAAAAGACAACCAGGATAAAACCAAATGTATAATATATTGCGAAATACTGTAGTCTGCAAGACCATGCGACAAACTTTTATTCGTCTCACGCTGAAAGCGTTTCGGGATAAATAATTATGGGTTGAAACTTGAAGGACTTAACCGTTTCAGAGATTTAATGGGATTCAGTAGGCTTACTTATTGGTAATTTGACAATAGTGTTTGGTTAGAAATGATGGTATGGTTAGCGATGAAGAAATAACTTATTAAGCTCTTTCCACCGCTATCCTGATTTCCTTTCGGTGTGTGTTTAGGCATGGGCGTGTACCTGCTCGCTTACTGTGCTTTATCAGAATTCATATGGCTTTTCTTTAGAATTAATTATGTGTTTTGATTGGCGCCTGGCGAATTTTCTTGCAAAAATTGATTTGCGTTGTCTAGAAAAAAAAAAAAACGTTAACTAATCTGTTCCTAGCACTTTCCCAATGAAGCTTCAGTCTTCTGACAAGATGTTCCTAACTGAAGTCCGAAGGAACTTTTATTTTGTTTGGCTGAACATTTTTTAAACTCTCGTTCAAAAAAGAAAAAAAAAGACTGCCTCGTTACTTTTTATAGTGTCTTCATCTCAGCGTATGTTACGGGAGTAATTTCACGTGCTCTATAATTAAAATTTAAAATTCTTTTCTGCCTTTGTTGGCTCTGATGCACACACAAAAAAAAATATTGCGCCTACAAGACCCACGCACGATCATGGTGTACGTTTTGCGAGAGCATTTGTTACAGCACGCATACTTTGCTTCAGTTGCAGCCGAGGGAGTGCAGCGGGATGGTGCGTTCGTCTGGCTACAAACTTTTTTTGCACTCAATACGTACTTTCTTGCAATGATGGGCACCTTCTAAACCTCTACGACGCTCCATCTGCGCATGCGTGGCAACGTCGGGATAGCATGACGACGCTGGTGCGTTTTCGTACAAATACCAACATGTATTCCGCACCCCTTTTTAAATCTTGGCACGGCACCACATTTAAGACACGTAGATTCGCTTACCACGATGTGGGTCCGGATGCGGGTCCTAGTAGCGACTGAATTTTTAAAATTAGGTTTACGAGGTCATCGAGTCGAGAGTACGTAGGGTAGGCGAAGGAATACTCGCACACATTTCAAAACAATCAGGCGGTCCCACAATTTTTTTCCCGATGTTTATAGAAAACGATCACGGTGTTTTCTTAATGCAGCCTCGCGGTTTTGGTGGGAGTGATATGCGCTATATATCTCGAGGCTACGTTTCAGTCGACCAGTGTTATTCTTTAATCAGCGTTACTTGAGAGTGCTGTCTGTTTCCCTTAAACAATCCTTTCTCGAAATAAAAGTTTAGAGCCTTCAGAAAGTCTACATGTGTTTTTGTTTCGTGACAGCTTATTATTTTTTTCTCTTACAGGAAAGGTGTATCTCGTATCAATTTCATGTGCGTTTTCTTGACAAGGCTATGGATTATCTGCAGCCACTTCGAGGATTTAAGGCCTAGCGCTTTTCGTGGACCACTATTTATACGCCTTCTGATGACAAACGGTTGGCTGCTTATGGATCACAATAGCTCCCTGGTAATGGACCTTTGATTGACTGTTATGTTACAATCGTGAGAATAACACTATTCGGTGATATAACGCTAATAAGTACGAGAATTTCATTTTGCTTGCCACCTGATGTTTAGGCTTCGCCTTAGGAATAAAGGATAAGTAGAGCACAGCATGCGTTCCGATTCGATTCTCTAGTTCGTACAACCGAAAGACATTGATTTCTTTAGGAACCCACTCCTGATGAAGGGTCTACTGCTTAAGCTCAAAACAAATGACAAAGAACAAAAAAGCACCTGTTTGTGATTACTATGAAATTGAATGACATCCTTGTTCCATCCATGCAAACAACTCTTAACTTCCACTGCAAAATGCTGACTTTTGCGTTGTTTACCTTGATATTATTCATGTGATACGAATTTGCTCATCCTTCGCCAGACACTTTTATTTGTTAATGCAGCCTGGGGCTTGTGCCAAATATTTCTAAGTATATATGCAAATGGGGGCGTGTGCCAAAAAAAAAGGAAAGAGGTGTACGCATTCACCAGTAGAACTTTTTCAACATCCACCACTGAATAAACTGGAATGGAAGTCACCTTATGTGCAAGTGTAGTAAACAAATCAGGCTACCAATGTTTTTTCTTTGGTGAAAAAAACGGTGAATACGAATTCCATGGTGATAACTGACTTGTAGAGAAGGGCAGACGCTTGAAAACACTCTGTCAGTTGCAGGAACACTCCTATAAACACTAGGGCAGCCCTATTGCTTAGGGCCCTTCGAATAATTATCTCGTACAGGCATATGTTCACTATCCTTGTTTCAATAAAACTTGGTGCTGGGCTAGTTGGTGATGCATTCTTTAAAACTGATGGTAGCGCTAAAAAGGAACGGACACACGAAGAAAAGACGAACGACGACGAAGAAACGCTACTGACAACTGGTTTATTCTTCGCAAGAATTCTATATTTAAAAGAGTCACAACACATGCGCACAACCGAACTACACCAGCCTTCTTTATCGCCATATCAAAAAACAATGTCATGCACGCGAAGCGAGAAGATAAAACTCCCGAGCAGCAACAAGTGAACACATGACCAATTGAAGAAAACCCATACCGTTATGGTTTTTTCAAATTTCCCCAGAAGTGTGCGCTCAGCCGAGTACAAATTAATTGAAGCATCGCTAATGCACAGACCCGCCTTTTCTTGTATGTGGAAAGCTTCCAGCAAAACTCTAGCTTTTGCACTTGCACTTCTGCCCAGAACCTTTGCTTCTTTAAACCGTGGCACGCACTCGCAAACTATCACATGCGAAACTAAATTCGCAAGTTTGTCTTGTTTTGTTATGTTTTGAGAGTGTTCCCTTAAGCGGTCATTCAGGCAACGCCCCGTCTGCCCGATATAGCACTTGCCGCAGGACAGGGGAATAAGGTATACCACTCCTAGGGCACACCTGACGAAGACATCTTCATGCTGCTTTTTGCAACCACGCTGACCTTCACCACAGATGCGGGGGCACAGCCTCGCCAACTTGTTTGGCGCAGAAAAAACAAGCGGCACGTTGTGCCTGCTGGCCACCTTTTTGAGGTTGTGTGAAACCTTATGAATGTAAGGCATCACCTCAGGTTTGGTCTTCACGCGTTCAGGTGCAGCCTTCATTCGTCGGGGCCCAAATTTCTTGAGGAGGGTATCAGCGACAGCTACGAGGACCGAGCAAGGGAAACCTGCGGCCAACAGGTCTTAATTACCTTTAATGACCATGGTAAAGGCCTGGCTTTTACCCATGAACTTCCGCAAAATAGCGAGATACGTTTTTTAGACCTCAGGCTGAGGATAACTAAGGGACACACCTAACTAAGGGACACAAAGAAAGAACTAAGGGACAAAGGACAAAGGAACAAAGATAACTAAGGGACACAAAGAAAGAACCTTTGCCCTATGAATCATCGCACTCAAAGACCGTGAAAAGAGCCATTGCATCGCTCTGCATGGAATCGGCGCTTCAAAAGTCGTGCCTGCACGAAATGCCTTTTAGTTTTGACTATCAGGTTCGCAGGCTATTGGCCGCAGGTTTCCCTTGCTCGGTCCTCGTAGCTGTCGCTGATACCCTCCTCAAGAAATTTGGGCCCCGACGAATGAAGGCTGCACCTGAACGCGTGAAGACCAAACCTGAGGTGATGCCTTACATTCATAAGGTTTCACACAACCTCAAAAAGGTGGCCAGCAGGCACAACGTGCCGCTTGTTTTTTCTGCGCCAAACAAGTTGGCGAGGCTGTGCCCCCGCATCTGCGGTGAAGGTCAGCGCGGTTGCAAAAAGCAGCATGAAGATGTCTTCGTCAGGTGTGCCCTAGGAGTGGTATACCTTATTCCCCTGTCCTGCGGCAAGTGCTATATCGGGCAGACGGGGCGTTGCCTGAATGACCGCTTAAGGGAACACTCTCAAAACATAACAAAACAAGACAAACTTGCGAATTTAGTTTCGCATGTGATAGTTTGCGAGTGCGTGCCACGGTTTAAAGAAGCAAAGGTTCTGGGCAGAAGTGCAAGTGCAAAAGCTAGAGTTTTGCTGGAAGATTTCCACATACAAGAAAAGGCGGGTCTGTGCATTAGCGATGCTTCAATTAATTTGTACTCGGCTGAGCGCACACTTCTGGGGAAATTTGAAAAACCATAACGGTATGGGTTTTCTTCAATTGGTCATGTGTTCACTTGTTGCTGCTCGGGAGTTTTATCTTCTCGCTTCGCGTGCATGACATTGTTTTTTGATATGGCGATAAAGAAGGCTGGTGTAGTTCGGTTGTGCGCATGTGTTGTGACTCTTTTAAATATAGAATTCTTGCGAAGAATAAACCAGTTGTCAGTAGCGTTTCTTCGTCGTCGTGTCGTCTTTTCTTCGTGTGTCCGTTCCTTTTTAGCGCTACCATCAGTTTTAAATAAAGTATCCTTGTTTCCTTTCCCTGCCCGGCCAAAAATCGCAATGCTTCGGAGCAAAAGCAAACTGCGTGTTCTGAGCCTCAGGGCACAGGCAGTGGCAGAAGCGGCATTTTGCACTTCTTTGAACATACATACCTGCCAATTCCAGCAGTCACAGCGCTCCAACCTCACGTATGTTTCCCCATTTCCCCTTTCTCTCACCGTCACCCATGTGTCCTTAAGAACATATAAGCCCTCCGGCCTTTGGCTGCTTTTGTGGTTCTTTAGTTGTTGACCAAACAAGATGTGAGACGTAGTTTCTTTCCGGCGCATCGTCGATTTTATCGATCAACGTGTAGGAATCCCTTCCGCCTGTTCTATACCGACACATCCTCCACCCTCTGGCTATCCCCGCGAGCAGGCCTCCTAAACTTCTCACTCTCTGCGTTGGAAGCAAGCGCTCAATTCAGCCTGCCACTGAACGTGCTTTTCTGTTGTCAAAAAATTTTAATAACTCATGTTGGAGAACAATTTCTGCATATTTTGTTCCAGATTTGATGTAAAAACGACCTGGAAATATTTCCAAGTGCTCTAAAGACAGTATTTTTTTTTACAAGCAGTGCGCATTTTCAACTTTTTTAAGTGCAGAGGCTTTCCTATAATCATGAGCATTGCAATACTCTGCTGGAGAGCAAAACGATACATTGATGGCTCCTTAGTTGTAACAATCACCTTGCAATACTTCCAGATGCTCTCAAGGCAGCAGATTTTTATAAGCGGCGCGCAATTTCAAATTTTATGCGTTAGTAGTGCGGTTAGCCGTGAACGATCACGAGTGAATCGCCGCCTTAAATGTATTGGTCACCTTTCGTCATTGCTTAGTTTGCCGCTGACGTTTCAATTCGCAAATCATTCAAGTCGCTTAGCGAGACACCGAAATATGGCGTTATTTTTATTGGAAGGACCTTGGGATGGCTGCAATACGTTGTGGAGCAGCTTCCCTATCTGCGAAATTGCTCGGCCCTTGAGATATCAAACACAGCACAGTGAGCACATTCAACGCACTCATGGGTTACTTTGAAGGCGCATGCATACTGAACGTGTTCTACGTGCCACAGTGGAGAAGGTTATCCAAGCCGAGCATGCTTCCATAGCAGTTCTTATCCCACTGCGCTTGTTATTTCATGTGCGTGCCGTACTCGTCGTGCGTCCGGTGTGACGAACCCGGGTTTTTTTTTTTTTTGAACGCTGTGTCTCTACGCTTCTGCGGTGTACACTGCGTATTTCTCTCATTTATGTGTCTGTTCACCGCGGACCACGTCGCGACCTTATAGACCACGTCGCGGCCTGTTCGGGACTCACTTATACTCTTTCTATCCGCTCTGTGCTATAGGTATATTCAGGACCCCACAAAACTTACGTTCATGCATTCTTGGCAGTCAAGTTAGCCAAGAAAACAAAATAAGTATTTTGTGCCGCAGTTTACCCTCGGTACACATTCTTTGTGTGTTCAGAAGTAAATGACGTGCGCCATGAGTCGAGCTCACGTTTTAGCTATCTTGTCGTACTTGGTATCCAAAATTCCCCTGTCGAACGCTCAACCTCTACGTCGATACTCTTGCAAGCTGGAAAGTTCTACGGATTTATAGGCTATTGTAACTCGCGTGGCAGGGACGGTAAACGTGTGCCAATTAGGTTGACTGGACGCTACCATAGAAATCGGAGCGAGTGCCGGTTAAATTGTGCGTCGAGGAATGTCCGTGAAATTGTCAGTGATCAGTTTTCAGTGGACTCAATTACTGCCGGCGTGTGTCGCCGGACGTGTGAGCACGAACTCGAGACGAGGGCTGATGAGTGTGAGCTGAAGTGATTGTTAGCATCCCTGGATGTGCCGATAAGTGTAAACGAAAGCGGGTAATGAACGCGAGTGAGTATTGACGAGCGCGTGCGTTGGCGAGGGAGCGTGGGAGCGTGACCGACTGCCGAAAAGTGTGAGCATGCGTGAGTGCTAAACATGGATTCTGAGCTCTAGACAAGACGCGCGAAAGGAAAGACAAACAAACACACAAAAGACGCCAGCTTATCTATTGCTGCAAGAAACAGAGCAGAGCGCCGTTTTTGCGCACGCGCTACGCTAAACTGGTGACGTGATAGTGACAGCTATCAGCATAGTTTCTTGAAACAATAAATCACTTGGTAGTCACTCCCAAGAAGTTCTATTAACACATGAGCGTGAATGAAGAAGCTGTCCGAAATAATATCGGTCAGGGAGTATGAGCGACTGTACACTTATTGTGCCATGCGCGTAAGTTTTGGATCTGTGCACAGCGTGCAGCAGACCCTTCCCTCGTTTTGTGTGTCTGCACGTTTCTGTGAGTCGAGAAGTGAATTCGGATCTCGTTTCCTCATCTGAGCTAATTCCACCCTGGATTTTCCGGACCACGGACGTTTCATGTTTGCTTACACAATTTCTTTAATATTTCAAATACACGGAAATGTTAATGACTACATCTTTCTTTACTTTCACTAAGCGATGAAAACTTTAAAGTCCTTTAGAGATATTAGGGCAAATTTCAAGCGTCACTATTTGATCGCACCACAGATCTAGTTTTGCAGGCTCGGGCATGTGTAGACGTTTACTTTCGTGAGTAGTGTTCAGAATACCCAAGAAATTTCCTGCGCGCCCAAAATCCTACTAACGAACCGAGATCAGTGCACTGATTCCTGCTAAAACAGACCCGTACACACCCCGTTCCATTAATTTTTTGCTTTAATCTCGCTCTCTTTCTACGTGTTTGCATTTTTTTATCTTTCTGTCTCCCCTTCCCCCGTCCCCTGTGCACGGTAGCAAACTGGATATCGACTTTCCGGTTAACCTCCCTGCTTTTCGCATCTCACTTATGTCATTCTCTATCCCTAATGATCAGGGAAGCTTCTATGGGAACATACTTGTTATTATACAGAATACTATATGTAATATGTGACTACATATAAGGGCACATGGGCTCCGTGGGTTCGTTTAGCATGGTCAGTAGGGCATGGAACTTGTGACCACGTGCTTTTAAGTTGAAATCCGTAACCACTGAAGTGCCACGGTGCGGGTGCAGACGTATTCTAGCGTTAAAGCCAATGATGCGGCGGTGATGACATGAACAACTACGGCAACAACTACTACGATGGGCGACAAGGACAACAATGCAGTAGAAAACTTCTCCGCATGGATGCTCGTCTGATTGACCTCCCAGCCTTTCTTGTCCTTGCTCTCTCTCTTCCGCATGAGCGGCAGCGTGCGCCCGAGTACCAATTCGATAAGCCAATGGCAATCATCACTAAGTAAGTGCCACTTACTTAGTGATGACATGTAAGGAACGACGTGAAGGTGGCCGATGCGGTTGTGCTTCTGTCCTTACATTTATTGGCGAATGCGGCGGCGAAGCGGAGCGACGACTTCATGGCCTAATGGCGACGGCTTCATGGCCTAATGGCGACTTCATGGCGACGACTTCATGGCCTAACCCTTGAGCTGACTTTCAGGGTTCGGTTCAAGCCTTCAGACTGACCGAAACTGTCGGGCAAATAAACCCAAGATAACCGCGTGTTTGTGCTTCTCGTCCTTCTAAATATGTTTGACTCGTTCAAAGTCCCATCATCACGTATATAACATGTGCACATATGCGCACTGTCCCGGCCACCTGCATCTCAGTTCGGGCAGTTGAAATGTTCGCATAACTGGCAAAACGCATAACGATGAACGCGTGGATCGCAAATAGCGTTATTATTTATTTATTTCAAAGTGCCTTACATGCCCCAAGGGCAGCATTGAGTAAGGAGGGCGTCGTTCAACAAATGACAGCAGAAAACCGGTACATGAGAGCTAAAAATGCGAGAGCTAAAAAATGTTTACAATGATAACGTGCTTGTAAAGCAGTGTTACAAATAAAAACGCTAAAGCAAAACGATGAATTGTCAGGAAAAGAAAATGAAAAGTACAGTTCGCGGTAACATAAAAAGCGGTGCATCACTCGTGCAAAAATAACGCACTTAGCGCGAGCACATGAAACAAAGTCAAGCAAAAATTGAAAAAAAATATGGCAAAGAAAAAGAATGAATGGTCTGGAACGCAACCAGGTATGCAGGATTTGCCAAAGCAGTGACAATACGAAGCAAATCTCCCTGGAACGTCACTTATTTGCGGCACACAATGCAGGGACACTTCGTACAACGGCTTCCGGTAATTTTCGAAGCGGTTCTTCCTTCTGCATACGTGACGGACTCTTCACCTTCACTGGAGCATGGTGGCGGCACGCAGCGTCCTAATCCGAGTACATCCCTCGTAGTGCATCGGCAGAACGCGTTGCGCAATCACTTTTCCACTTTTCCTTCTTTTTCTCATCTTTCTTTTGCATGAATGCTAGGCCAAGAGCGCTTTTTCGCAAGCACTGCAACGAGCATAGAGAGCGCAGCAAAATATACCGCGGTGTCTCTTCTCGCCTTAAGTATTCGTGAATGCGTACTTCGGCTAACGAGGCCCCGGTGGATTAAGGGGTTAACTTTGGCACTACAAAGGACGCTGACGAGTCGTAGCGCCTCTTGAGGACAAGTGAATTGAATGAGAGACTTGGAGAAGTTGTTGTTGCTGTTGTTGCCGTTAAACATGGCTCAGTTCCATGCGTGTGCCGTTATTTTCGTTTTTTTTTATTTGCGTAGAAGACGTCTGTTCCCGCTTGTATCCTGTGTGGCAGCTAACGTTAGGCAAGATGTTTAAATAAAAAAAGAAGGATGAAAGAATTACACTCTACAATGTAGGAATACAAGACATACTGTGCACCGTTGACAAAGGTTTGACGACCGAGCGCTCTAGGTCTTATGATCGTACCTTGTATTTTAAATCTTTATTTCTTACTTTTGGTTTTAGCAGCTTTTCTAACCTTAGCTGGGACACCGTATATTTGCAACGGTATCAACAACAGTTACGTATATCGAAGAGCTTGTTGGTGCAAATAGAAAAAAAAGGGGGGATTTTGTCACGTGTAGATATCATGTCAATTACTTCACGTAACTCTCCGTGATCCCGCTCAGCGCGTCTTCTCTTACGGCTTCAGTGTGTTTATATGACGACTTTACCTCTCAGCGTGTTTTACGTGACACTTCTCGTCAGCCCTGTTCAGTACGATCACGTGAATTGGAGGAGGGAAAGTAGGAGGAGGAAGATTTGGTTGGTTGTAGGATCCAGTCTCGCAAGGCATGGCAGAAGTTGTTTCACAGCACTTAGCTCTTTTCAGAAAATTATTTTCAGAAGTTCAGAAACAGTATACAAGCGCAGCCTGCGGTCATTCCCGTCGCACCGCACCGAATCGGGACGCCCATATCCCAACACGACGCCCGGAAATGAATATGCCACTCGCTACCAATATTTGGCTACTCCCCCCCCCCCCCCCCACCGTATTCATGAATGCGCCTTCCCTTGAAGCACAAGCTTGACTTGATTTTGAAGACACCTGGCGTGAACGTGCCAAAAACATCCATTATCTTTCATTCGGCGAGTTGAAGTCAGGCGTCACCTAGATTAACTGAAGCATAGGCTTCAAGTTAAGGCACATTTCTGAATGCGGCGGTAAGTTTACGTCATTTGGAAACTTCAGCACTAGTCGGAGACGCTTCCGTCTTGAATGTCTAGTGGTAACGCTGGCACACGATGTCATGCACAATACTGTGTGGCGTACCTAGAGGATGGAGTGCTTGAAACATTTTGTCATTGAACACCATTTCTTGGATCGAGTGTCCCAGAGTTATTACGGAGCGTGCGAGTTGGCTTTGAAATTCTTTGACCTATTTTTGGAACCTGACTCAAAGTTAATTTTACGCGAACCTTTTGTGAGCTACCTATATACTGCGTTTACGTGACTTGACTTCAAGTCTGAGTGTGCTTATGAATAAGTACAACATTTTCATGAATTTGGCTGCTGCCCATATGAAACTAGATCACAACGCGATAGAAAGGTTACAGGTGACATTCTGTTAGACTTGAAGACAGTGTGGGGACAATTTCAGAATCCTCTATGGAATGCTTCGAGGGTCTTATGAACTGCAACCCCATAAAATACGTAGATTTCCTAAAGAAATTTTTGCGGTACCTATGGGTATCGCCTAGAGATTAAGACAGGGAATGTTTTTGTCACAAAGGTTACAGTCCAGTGGGATATAGTACACGAGCTACCAGTGGTTAACCGTTACCAGACTTCCACTTTTCTGATATTCCACTTCAACGTTTATTCCATGCCACCGTGACCCCGTCCCGCCTCCTTTGTCACTGTGACGTGCAATGTTTAGGGTGCTGTCTATTTCTGATTGATTCGAACCCGGGTGAGTTGCCGTCTCTCTTTCCGAAGGAGATTTTCTTTTTAGCCGTAAGATGAATTTCACATGCAGGGCTCGCGTTTTCTACAGCACGCTGCCCCTGTAGTTCAGTGCTTGCACAAGCATCTGGCTGCGCATAAAATGAGAAACCGAGCACTGGTCCCGTTCAAGTCGTTTCCCAGCAGGCGCTGTTGTCACTGCGCTGTTGCACAGTTACGTTGCACTTAACGCGACACTGTTAAGGGCCCCGTGTCGCAGAAAATCCGGGGTCGGTGGCGGCGGCGGAGGAGGAGTTGTCCGTGAGCGAAAATTTCCGCATTTATATTTAGGTAAACGCATATGCCATCCCTTGCTATATGACATTCTATATATCCGGGCTATATCGCCACACCATTCTATTGTTAACCTTGTCTTACATTCTTGACAAAGTTGTACCCCGGAATTTTGAGAATGATGGCCCACAAACAAATGTCATGAAAAGAAACACCTATGGCGCATGCCTTTAGGTGAAATCTTCTCGGATTAAAATATTAGGAGTGCGAAAAAAATAACAGAAACCCGTAAATGATGTAATTATTTTTCGCGCGGCTGTGCATTACCACCGGGTTAGGCGCACGCAAGAGGCCGCGTTTCTACCAGACAGCTCGCCTTTGAACATAGCGCTCGCAGCCAGCGCTTCTTGGTAAATTTTACCGTTACACAAGTGGCAGTTGCTGGGAAGTGCGAGAAACAGCCAGTGATCTTTGAATGCTATCGCGTTCCACACTTAAAGGCGAAGCTTAAGCGTCCTCTAAATTTCCCCTCTAGACGTTCCCACTGTTCCGCTCAGCCTCGAAAATTTTCCACCGGAGCTCAAGTTTTGAAAAGAAGCTATTTAACGCCACTTCTTGCTTTTTTCTTTTATGCCTGCGCGCACAAGTGAACGTGTGCAGACATCTGTAGCAGACGATCCGCGTTCTCACGCGCAAGTACGCCATAGATTTGAACAAACGCGAACAGTTCTCACGCATGTGTTTTGATATACGTAGGTACACTATTTACTATGTATACTTATGACATTAGAAAACATATTAGTGGGCGGCATATTTAACGTATTCCCGATGACGTCCCGTCGGAAATCAATCAGATCACTCGCCCCGGTGACATCACTCACCCGTTCTGAGAACACATTGCGGACGCGGGGAAAACGTAAGGAGCAGAATCATGAAAATTTGTAGCGATACAAATGTTAAAAAAATAATATTGAATAACACGCTTTATGCAGCGTGCCACAATTTGGCCTGTGATCCCAACAACCTTTTCTATCAACTCAGTTCCTTTCTTTCTTCACATGCATCAAAATTGTTTAAGGGTCGTTTTAAGTCAATAGAGGGCTTAGAAGCAGCTTCTTGACGGGCGACCTTAAATGTTTATTCAAGCGATACTTACATGGTGTCTGTACGTAAAGAATAACGAAGTTGAAGATATACAATCTACTAAATGTACAAGGAAAAGTTAAAATTTCTAAGGTTAACACGGACCTCATGTCATGTAACTCACGCCCAACGTAATTTCATTTCAGTTTCTCTAACTGTACAACGGCTGCGCTAAAAAATGCTCTAGCACATTTCTTCGTGATAATTTTTGAGCCATGACTCTCATACACGTCCTCGAGCACATGCGCACGAACAGAAGTCATGAAAGGCTTTAGCACGTACTTGGGCTCGATCACGGAACAGGGATCCTTTGATCCTGGTCTTCGTGAATATGCAGCCTTGGCAGAGAAATTCAGCCGGTGCCTATTTGAGTTGAGCCACCGAATACGTTATTCAAATTACGGTGTTGTTACTTCGCAATCGAGCTGCGAGCTGTTGGAGTCAGCTCAGCTTCTTCGAATCGGCAGGCCAATGAACGGTATTTTACTGAGCTTGTGAAAAAGGAAACGAAAAAGTCGGTCTTAGATGTACACGTGCTCTGCTCAGTGAGGCACCATGGCCACGCTAATGAACCTTATTAGTTCACGCCATGAGCTGTGTAAAAGAAATGCGCTCAGTGAATGGGCGTCAGGTGAAATTGTCGCATATACATTTCCACACCACACAATGATCCAGCCATACTCCATCAACAACTGCAAAGTTAGGACTGTAAAATGTATTGTGTAATTAGAAGTGTCAGAGAAACAGGGCATACTTATGGCAGGAGATCGTCTTCCGGCAAAGCCGGCGCAATCAGACAAATGAACCTTTATCGGTTGGTACAATGGAGTGATTGCGTACAGAAAAACGCAGAAGCGCTTTGTTAGCCGGCTTGTAAATGCAGAGGCGAGTTTCTTCCTTTAGGATAAAACTACGCGTTTTCAATTTCAGGCCTTTTTCTGAAGCTCGTCGGATTACGTTGCTGAGTTATGCCGTGCTGATTCATCAGTAAAGAAAATGGAGCTGGGCAGGTCATGAAATGCGCGGTTAGGTAACCGTTAGACCATTAGGGTTACAGAATGGGTACCAAGAGAAAGGAAACGCCGTCGAGGACGGCAGAAGAATAGGTAGAGCGATGAAATTAGGAAATTCGTGGGGGCTAGTTGGAATCGGTTGACGCCGGACACGGGTAATTGCAGATCGCAGGGTGAGGCCTTCGTCCTGCAGTGGACGTAAAACAGGATGATAATGTTGATGGTGATGATCATGATGATGACTCGTCAATCACGAAGCACTCATTGAAAGATTTGGCCGAATTAAACCTCGCTCCCCGAGGACGTACAAAAATATATATGGAAGAATGCGCCTGTCCCGTCTCGCTAGCTATGTGTTGTCTTTTTCGGCGCTACAACCCTCTTCTGGAAACATGCAGCAACTAGTACCACAGCAAGTATTACTCAAGAATGAAAAGTATGCTTTTTGAGCAGTAAATGCATTTAGCTCCCGTAGTTGGCGACCTTCAAGTGACCTTGAGCCAAAAGCCAGAGCCGTTATTTGGGCACTCAAACGAGAAAATTAAGGCAAATTACGAGAAAAAATCGAGATCATCCGGGAAATCAGTCAAAGCGTAAGAAAATGAGGTATCCGCGCCCCAGCCATTCGTACAGGACCGCTTTGCATACGCTAGTTCCTGCCCAAACAAGCTGCGAAAAATATTGCTTCCAAGTTATTCCTAATGTTTGTTCACAATGTCATTCAGCTGTGACTTCTAGTATACTGAAGTTTTTTTTTCATTTCCAATGGTGAGTTCTAAAGCCAGATACAGGCCACCTTAAACTTGACAGACATCTTTCGGCGCTCAGACAGGGTTACCCGTGCTCTTTTAAATGACAGCGGTCCGTGAATTCCGCGGCACGGGTTTCGCGTCACCCCGAGAGATGTCGCCACGCTGCGTGGCGCCTCCTTTGGGTGCTTTTCCTCGTCTAGCCGGGCAGTGCGCTCTGTCTCCCATGCGTCTTTTGCTGCCCGTCATGTTGCCTTCCACCGGTTTTCGTCTTCTAGCTGGCCAGTGTCTATATGGAGTAATGCGCAGTGTGGCCTAGTGCGATATGGTGTGGTGAGGTGTGCCATTGCGAACATGCGTTGCACCCATTTTAAGGTTGCGGCTAGCATAATTTTCAACCAACCGGCAAAGCAGAGCCAACCGGCTTTGCCGGTTGGCACTGCATGCTTATATCTACTCTCGGTTGCCGAAGGGGCAGCAATTTTTGTATGAACAATTTCCGCCATCGACGAAGTTTTGTGGAATAAATCTTTACACGCCAGACCCGAGGGCTGCACGAGTGTGCTGGAAGTCATAAAGGCACTCTGGGGTAAAGAACTGCTGCACTGCGCTACGTTCATTTGCGTGTTATTTAAACTCGGAATCGCTGTTTCTGACGAGCTCCAACAGCTTTGCTGCATCAGTCCCAGCTTGCTTACGATGTGTGCATATTTCTAATTTATTTATTTATTTATGGAATATACCTTACAGGCCCCTCGACAGGGCATTGAGTAAGGGGGGTAATAAAAAGTACAAAGTAACATGTCAGTGTACAACGTACGGCTCAAGTTTCCAATTTAACACAAAGAGGAATCGATGATAATGTGGTAAGTTGGAAAATACAAGATTTACTGTGTGCCACATCTTCTTAGCCAGATATCATTGCTTCATTTAAAGTTAGTTTGTGATCTCGTTTAGAGAATTAAAAGTAGTGTGTCTTATGCGTTTAAGTTTTGCCTCCGCTGTCGCAGTGGAAAGATTTTTTTTTCTCCTTTAACCTATCGCGACTTAACCATTGCCTCTACTGAAACAATTTAGCTTCTTGCTGATGGATCATTCAATGTTTCCCAAGTTTAAACACCCATTATTAAACAATATTACTCCATTATTAAGTTTGACGCTGTTATCAGCATTGTTTACTGGATGTCGTCGCCGCCATCCAGTAAACAACAGAAGATGCTGAGCTTCCATAGAAGTGTCGCTTAATAAAATAAAATAAAAATGGCATTACAGACATGCAATAACGAGTACTCACCGGCCACGAAAAGCTCCACGCGGGACTCCGTCACCACTACCGCGGCGGAAGTCACGTTGTCGCGGTAAGTGACGTTGCAGTCGTAGTTTCCGCTGTCGGAGCGCTCCAAGCGGTTGAGCCGTAAAGCAGGCGGTTCGCTGAGAAGCGAGAAGAACGCCCTGCCCGACCAAGATGGCTGCTTCCAGTGCGTTCCGTCCACCAGGCCGCCAGTTCCTCCCAACGCCGTGGCAGACCTTTCTGGCGCTTCGATCGCGTAGACCCTCTTCGCCTGCAGGTGGCCTTTGGTGTAGTACGGCGAGCTGCCGTATTCTTTGTAGGCGTGGGTCGAGACGTGGAACCAGACGGCGGAGATCGGCTCACGGGTTGCCGTGTTGATGGGGCACGGAAGTGACGTCGGCTCGCCTTCCAAGACGTTCAGGCGAAGTGGCATGTTTGAGCCCCTTTTGTCGCCTGCAAAATGAAAGAAAAAGTAAATTCTGTAAAGCGGGAGCTGTCAACAATTATACCCAAGCATAGTTCCACATCCAGAAATAAAATTGAACTTGTTCATATTGGATTCTAGCCATGTAGAGTACACTTCTAAAGATGATTAGTGAAATGGTGTTTGGGCAGGAAACTTATTAGTGTGGTTATTATTCAATTACGAATAGTTTGGTTTAGTATTCACCGCATAAAGCTTGATTTTGCGCATCATGGACATTGGTATAATTTTCCCGTGCTTGAATCAGCATTTTGAAGTATGAAATTCAGCGTAGAATAAATTATACGTCGGGCGTTGTAGAGGAGTTTTGGCATATATTTGCTATGCCGCGTGTGTGTGATTGTGCGTGTAGGTTGTGTATGTGTATGTGATTTTCTTGCGCTTCGGGCAAGATGTTGTACACACCCAGAAACTTTGCGGTCGAATATGGTAGTCTTTACCCCCCCAGTCACTCGGTTTTATTGATTTAAATGGCTCTTTTCTCTTAAGTTATTGTTATGGCTGAACTGGGAATGGCGCGATAGTGAAGGGAATATTAGAGCTGAGATCAAGCATAGTAAAAAAAAAATGAGGAAGTGCATTGAGAAGCTGGAACTGCCGCTTCACCTGATGAACCAGAGTGGAAGGGAAGTTAACGTCGAAACTGTGCCGGCAGCCCAAGTCTTTAATTGAGATTAAAAAATAATAACTTGTAAACTAAAGCTCCGTTACACCTTCTCGCATTCATTTATGTGAAAGGCTGAAAGTGCTGGGCTGAGGAGCCGCAATGACATAAATGCAAAAGGCGCTTCGCTTTAGGTTGTGGTATGGATAAATTCGGCGCCAGGCATCGACCGCAGTTTCGGAAACCATCAATTTCGGACCTCGCGGGTGTCCGGCCCTCCACTCCTGCGAAAGTCACTGATCACGAATACAGCACCACGGTAAGCTGTCCTTTACTCGTAACGCAGGCCTGCTTAAGTATGCGGTGCATCCACGAAGTCGATAATGCGGAAAAAAGTGTAAGGGAAACGGGAAGGGGCTGACCTAGCCAGGCGAGCCTACTGAAACGGAACGCCGCCTCTGGGGCACCTAAATGACTTGTTACGTCACCTTCGTTGCTCGCGTCTGTATTTTTTTCGGGGATGCTATCGCGAGAACTCGTATTACATCAAGACGCGTAACGACTCCCCCGATGCTCTACGCTTTCAGGCCCTAGGTCTTACGAGTTCCTGTTGTTTTGTTTTTCCTCACGCACAAGATTTACCGTTGTAGAGTTATTTCCTGCTCCTTTTTTTTCCTTCTAGCCCTGCGCTATAGGCTGGAGTATAACATCCGACAGCCGCAGTGATCATGGTCAACATAATGACGAGAAGAGGACGTGATCTTCGTCTTTCACTATTCACCCCATGGCGTTCCTGACTATTTCGTTCATTACGTGGGCCAACAGAAGTGATAGTAGCATACAAAGGAAACCAGGCAAGCCATAGTTATTGGCCTCTTTTTGAGTCGCACGGAGAGTTGGTGCACGAAACCGATATTCGCCGACAAAGGGTAGTGGCCATCGCAATCGTCGCTGTTGCCTTCTGATTGATTTATTAACACTGCAAACAGGTCCCTTGTGCTTGTGCGGCTTCTTACAACAGAAGTGGGTTGCTACGCTTGTCTGAGGTCTTCGTTGAATGGTTTGTAGTGGCTAGGATAGGAACGGGGCACAGTATCGGTAGGCAAGACATTCCAGTCGTTCTCGGTCTGAATGATAAAATAGCTGAGGTGCTCTCTTTAGAATTGGTTTTGCTGAGTGAAAGGCGATGAGCCGGTATGATAACTGAGTGAGCTCGAGACGAGTGGTAAAACTAGAGGTAGAGGCACAGGCGTGCTGTATTTTCATAGTGACTCAAGACTGGGGTGGTTTCGTCGCTGTTATATAGTTCAGAGGTGGCAGAATAGTAAGAATAATCTGCCAAAACGAAACTGATAGCGTGCTTTTAGGTGGATTTAAGAGTTTTTTGATAGGTTAGTCTTGTGCGGGTGTTGGTGTTGAGATGTTGTGTGGTTGAGGTGTACGTCCTTTGGAGGGTTTGTTCCTGACTCGTGCATCTGACGGGCCCTAGAAGTTCAAATTTCAAGATTTCGGCGTTTACCCTAACCTCCGCTTGCAGGACAAAAGTTCCAGCGTCGTACAAGCAAGTCGGGGCAATAGTGAGCAGTGCATATAGTGACATTCTACAGTAGACCAATCTTGCACACTCATTCTGTAAATGCTCTGTTGGTCATAATCGCTGGGACTTGTATAGGCCATGCAGAGATGTGCACGGCGTTGACGCTGATCGTGGTAGTCATTATTGAAGGGCTGAGTAGCTGCGTGGTTATTTATTTTTATGTTTAATAGGCTTTCGTTTAACATTTACTTTTAACGTCTAAAATTTAACTCCGGATTCCTATGCGTGGCGTAGGTATTCATACGATATGGTTTTTTTATTAGAAGGTTGGACGCTCCCCTATATGTCGCTGATGCTTTTAGCTCTGCATTCGTAAGACGCCACCGCGACAGTTGAGAACTCACAGTACCAGCATTTTTTTTTTGATGGGTAAACATTTCTGTGCTTGACTTCCATCACCATTCGTCATGTAAGACAAAAATATGGGCCTGTCCCAGAGACAGGGCAATACGGAGCAGACCCGTGGCGAAGGTGAAGTAGGCTTCAACTAATCAGCAAAGGGAAGCGAAAAGTGCATACATTCTTTGGAATCACGCATGCAATTTAGATGGAGTCCGCAGCAGCGAGCGGCTTTACCTTCTAGCTGCCAGTGGCTTCCACGCCAATGAAGTGGCGAGAACACAGCGCTAACAAGTCTCAGCACATGCCGCACTGTGCCCCTTTCGCTGATCGCTTTCGGGATATGGGTCCGCGCCTCCCTCTTCGAAGGGAAGCAGTGACAACACAGCGCGCGAAGCTATCAGCAGTCGGCACTCTCTGTTTGCATCTCTGATTGCGTTCGAGATATGGTCCGCGTGGGGCATAATGGTTCGATGCGGATGGATAAAGCGCTGAAGAGCGATATAGGAGGTTATAATAATCGGAACATCATCAGTGCACGTGGCACCGTCACCGGCAGTAGTTTGCGTGCCTCATCAATTCACTTTGCGCCACCGTCCGCAGTAGTTCGTGTTGCTGCAGCGCTTTCGTTTATACCGGTCGTATCAAGTTTCATAACATGGATGATAACACCGCGCTGCTGTGGTGATGAGTAAGTGGAACAATGCTTACGCATACTAAGACAACTGCCGCTGGAATTCGTGCGTGAATTTTTCTTTACCGCGTTCAGAAAACATAAATTAGTCAGTTTATTAAACCTGTTGTTAGACGCAACTATCCGTAGACAACAATTCCGCCTCTGCGGCTCCACCGTGCCTCCTGATGTCAGAGGCACGCCACTTGACTGCGCACAAACAGCCGAAATCTCTACCTGTCTTTTTTTTTTCTAACTAGAGATTGTTTCTGCGTACGATGCAGCCATAGGGGAGGATATCACTTCGGAGGCCCTCTTCAAGAAGTACCGATTTCTGCAATATTAATCTAGTCTCTTTCTAAGGTCGACAAGTGAATTACGAAGGTGAGGCTGGGCACCTGGTACCATAATTTTACGTAATCTTTAAGCGCAGTTTCAGTTGCAATGACTATATTAGCAGAAAGCTTCAACCACCGGCCGTGGTTGCTCAGTGGCTATGGTGTTGGGCTACTCAGCACGAGGTGGCGGGCTCGAATCCGGGCCATGGCGGCCACATTTCAATGGGGGCGAAATGGCAAAACACCCGTGTACTTAGATTTAGGTGCACGTTAAAGAACCCCAGGTGGTCGAAATTTTAGACTCTTCCCTTACGGCGTGCCCAATGATCAGAAAGTGGTTTTGGCACATAAAACCCCATTACTTAATTTTTAAACTTCAACTAATAAGCGACAGCTATAACAATCTAAACCAATCTGCGTGCTTAAGGATGCTTTCTGGGCATAACTCAGGTGATTACATTCTTTCTGGATGTAAGGGTGTGAGTTATGGACCAATTCGCCGTGCAAAGTCGCTTACAGTGACGGAAAAATAACACTGCCAAACATTAACTTCTATGAGCGATGACTACCATATCTATGTGTCATTTTTCTTTGATCGTTGAGCGTATATTATCTTATTGACACTAACTATTAGTGACTTCATCAGATTGTTTGAAGTTTTACTCCCGATACGACACATATGCCATGTAGGCGAGCGTTAGCGTTAATGTGCAACTGGCGATGCAACTAAATCGGTGCATCCGACATGATCAGTCTGCGTCGATGTCCGGAGTTCCACAGTGCAATCTACGGTCGATGTGAGCGCCATCAGTGACTATGTAACTTAAGATGTGAGATGGCAGCCACGGGCAAGAGAAGGCGAGAACCGCAAGCTGCAATCACAACGTACTATGCTTCCAGAAAAGAAAAAGAAAACGAATAGAAATCAAGGCAGTGCGTATGCAGGGGGACAAGCTACATGACACCAACGCCCCACATGAAACAAAAGCTTGGTTTGGAGGTGAGAACAAAGGGCTGTCACTGGTGTCATGATGTCGTTATTTGTTACTGTTCTTGCCTGTTCAAAGCTGTCACGTGTTCGCCGGTAACACTGCACACAAACACGTTAAGAATAACTCAAACATCCAAATTTACGGCGTTTCCTCTAGCATTTGGTTTTCTTTTTTTTTAGACCTTTCTGGCACCGTAACGAACCGGAGGTTTTCAATTCGAGTTCATTTGAAAGCGGGCCCAGGGACACACAATTTCGGCACCGTAAGCAGGCATTTTACCGGAAATTAAAAGATGCTAGGAAACAAGGAGAAAGCATAAAAAGTCACAAAATACTAACACCGCCACGTAAGCACGCGCGTTCCGTACTACCTGGGAAACCACGCCACGTGGGTCTTGCGAAACAAAATGTATGCTACTTGTAATAGTGATCACTGCACTGCTGTTTTTATTTGGATTGTGGCCTTCTAGAGGAATTCGAGCCAGGGGTTGCCACTCATTATAGTCACAACGTGATCACGCAAAAAGTTGGTTCCCGTACAACCAGAGGTTTCCGCGGAAAGGAATGAGGCGTGTGTTTAGCTCTTTCTTGCTTGAGTGTTGCCCAACATCGTCAGCTTCCGCTTCTCTTTTTTTTTTCGTGTCTGACCTCGTTTCGCCGAGAGCAGGCGAAATGTATTACGTGATTTCTCGGAACGCCGTAATGAAGTCATACATATCTCGTTGCATATTGAGAGATCCGGTTACTCTCTGGTCATTTCGCGAGCCCATTTCCTTTTGTGAAAATTTGTTGCTTTTCGGTGTTTGTTTGGTAGCCTCTCTGTTGTTTTTATTTGTGTCTTCTTTTTATTGAGATAGTAAATATATGAATACACCAAGCAAATGTTTGCCATCGGCGTCGGGGTCACCGTAAGATTCCGTATATATTTAGGTATATGTATGCTATGTTGATGCCATACTATATATCTTGTGGTATATGCGGGTTACATTGCCACACCATTCCATAACTGCAGCTGCTCTATCAGGTATTACTTTCTTTAAGAAAAATATTCCTGAAAATTTAGGGAATGGCAGCCCCAAAAAATGTCATGAAGCAAACACCGACAACACATGCCTTCTATTTTAAGTCTCAGATGGCTCAAATATTAGAAGCGAAGAACAATGGCAGAGCTCGAGCCTCGAAATGACGCAATTTTATTGGTGAGGCTGGGTGCCGCCTCTAGGATCGGCCCAGGAAAGAGGTTTGGAACACACCCAATACACAAGAGGGGCGGTGAAGTCACTAAGAATGACGCTGGCTTTCACTAATAAGCATAAATGAAATTATCTGATTGGCAGAACATAAACATATGATCCCCTAACACAAGTTTGTTTTTACTTAGGCAGTTTACTTTTACTTCACTTACATGTACGGGTCTACGAGTCTTACGCTTCGTGTAATATTCTAACATGTCGCTATCGCAATCGTGACTTCATCGTGATGACGAAGCTGTGATTTTTTTTCGCTTTCTGTATAAGTATTTCCTACGGCCACTTTCAGGTCTTGGTATAAAATGGCAGGGTCCCTGATTTTCAATTATCAACACTTTCTCACTTCGTACTTTCCGCTCGGGTTCCTAGGACACATTACTTCTCTTTATCCTTGAAGCAACGTCTCCCTATTGCGTTACCGACCGTCCTCGTGTTTCACCGCAATGACGCAGTGCCTCTAGCGTTCTGCTGTTCATCAAGAAGTCACGGGATCGGTCTCCGGCGGGCAAGATAGCTGCATTTCAACGCATTCGTACATCGTTTTTTTGCGTGTGTGTTTTTGAACCTTATTTTATACCATGTGGCCAAAATTATTCTGAATGGGCTGTGTAAGCTCTCTCAATGTACTTTTGTTTGTTTACATACGTGAGGTGTCGAACGTAGTTCTAGAATTCCTTATTAGCAAAAGTTCCGAAAGTTTATGGCGAACTGCTTGAAAGAGAGCGACTGGCTCTTCGTCGCGGCTTCTTTGCTTCTTCTTTTTTTACCTCAGGATATAATCACAGAGGATTAAAAGCGACATTCTCGCTGCTTCAAGTTTGAGTGAGTCGTGTTCTTGTGGTTTTTATTATGAGTTGAATTCGGGCTTAGTTCTGAATTCCTAATATTTGCCTGCTGCCTGTACCTCAACCGAACCTAACTTGTAGCATATCCCGCTTCTAAGAAGAGCCAATTCTTTATTATGCACGAGCACATTACCAGAAAATACTGTTTATATTTTGTTCCGTTCTTGAACTTTTTTTTCGTGCGCACCGAGCCGCTTAAGTTAATGCGCTCGGGCGCATACAGCCACGTTAATCCTCTTCATTATTCTTTTCCTCACCTTATGAAAGAGAGAGAGCAAAACTGTATTCATTGAGAGAATAGCCATTACCTTGTCACTAATCAGGAACGAGTCACTTTCTTTACAAATTGTGCTTGCTCATTTTGTGAAAAGCCTGCTTTGCATGGGCCTTGGCATAACAAAGCCGCCTTTAAAGCACTAGGGAACGCACATAATATTCTACCCTTACTTTCTTTTGCTCTTTCGGGATTATTAAAAGCGTGCTCTTGAAGACATCAAAACGTTTTTTTATGTATTCACTAAGTTACATTTGTTTTTTGTTAGTATTAGAGTTCATTTGAGCGTGATACCTACATGCTTGTACCTCAATTTTCTGGAACACAAATCGTCACATATAGGTCTTATTAAAAGAAATATTAGCTAAAGGAAGATATTTTAGTCCGATTCCATTGAAAAGGAAGGATTGATGAGTGAGAACTGTTATTTGTTATTTCTCGTTCATCATGTTCTAGAAAAAAAGGCACTACTTAGCGGCTAATGCCGCGAACTGACTGTTGCTTACATTAATTAAAACTCCGACTTTGTCGAGTTAGTAATTTTTCATTTCGGTATAAAACGGCGTACATTAAAATAACGACTCCAAAGAAGAATGACACACACCACCAGCGCTTAAGGCATCAGAAGCCCCTCAGTTGCCAGCCAGCGCAGTTGGATTGTGCCGTTGTTTCTATCTGTCTTGGTCTTCGTGTGCGTTGCTTTGGGCTCAAATTTCGCTTAACGATCGTTTTGCGATCGTACGCGCACATCCGGATAAATCCGCCGACGAGGTCTGTGTAATGCGCTGACTGCGTTACTTTTTGCGGCCGCCTCTACTACAGAACCATCTGGGACTATGTCGGTGAGCGCTGCTCCTATGCGAGCAGGTGCCCATGAACTCCTCCTTCCTTTTTCCCTCTTTTCTCCTTCTCCAAATGTTGGCGGGAATATGACCAAGGATGAGTTTGGCGGGAATATGGCCAAGCATGAGTTGGGTGGTAGTATGACCAAGCATGAGTTTGGCGGGAGTATGACCAAGCATGATTTTGGCTGGAATATGGCCAAGCATGAGTTTCGTTCGAACATGACCAAGCATGAGTTTGGCGGCAGTATGACCAAGCATGTGTTTGGCGGGAATATGACCAAGCATGTGTGTGGCGGGAATATGACCAAGCATGAGTTTGGCGGGAGTTCGACCAAGCCACAGGAAAACGTGAGTGATCTATGAGGTCATATTTAATGTACGCTGCTGCGTCAAAGTGAGTAACATTTGCCTCGGTTGTTTGCGGCCACATTCGTTTTCGTCTTGTATGAGTTATTTACCATCTTTAAAAGCTGTTTCAGCGTCCCTTCATTCCTAAAAAATAATTAGCGAAGAGTGACGAGCCGAGCATATCAACACTGATGATAAACTTTCTAGCTGTCCTGACGAATTTCCGTGCAGTTTTTATGCTTCTTTGACGCGTGAGCCATAGAAAATAAAATAAGAAATTATGACACTTTCTCTGATGAGATTCAAATCTGGTACCTAGTTTATTTTTTTCTTACGGCTTACACAACGCTTCAAATTTTCCGTAGTAAAACTGAAAAATAAATTCCGGGTCTCACATACCAAAACTACGATTTGCTTATAAGCCTTGCCGTAGTAGGGGACTCCGGATGAATTTTAGCCACCTGGGCCATTTGAGCGTGCCCCCAATGTACGGGATACGAACACTTTTGCATTTCGCTGCCATCGAAATGCCACCGCCGTGGCCGGGACTTGATCCCGTCACTTCGTGCATAGCAGCGCAACAACGCAGTCCTGGCTAACATTTCCCAGGTCCAGTACCAGTCCACATATACAATTTTACGAGAAATTGTGTGCGGAAGCAGCCATCACGCTTACTCATTTTGGCAAGCATCACAGGTGAAACAATCAGAAGGTGTGGGTCAACTCCCGCCGGGAGCAAATTACCACTTCGTACGCTTTAATTAATCGGTTCCTTCTTATTTTAGATTTCACTTAACACGAACTCGTAATTTACCCTATGCTTTCCTGGGCTCCATTGTTATCTTGAGTTCCTATGATTGTAACTAACAAAAAATTGAGCGCTACAATTCTCTTTATACTTTTTGCAGAATGGAAAGAATGGCCAAACAAAAAAGTTAATTACTGAATTTAGGATGGCATCTGGTCTGTCCAGAGACGACGTTATTCAGGACTTGTGAAAGCGGCCGGCCAAATTCCGCGCCTAAAAGAAGGAGCGAGAGGGAGAGAGAAAAGGATGTATAGAAAGGAAGGGAGGTTAATCAGAGGTAGTTCTGGTTGGCACGACCAGCCTTCGGAAATGAGGCATTGAGAAACACCAACGGCCGAAGGCATAGTAGCACAGAGGAGTTCTTGTAGTCCGATGGTATAAGGCCTTTGGAGTCGTGTCCCCAGAACAAATGGGAACAAAAACGGGTGAGCAGTTATGCCTACAGGCTACAATTAGGAGCGATAGCCGTGGCGCAGTGGCATTGGGAGACCGTGTTGCAGTCTCGCAATCTCACGAAATTTGCAGTGACACCGGTCCCACCATTCTCACCAGTGAGACAGACTGCAGACCGGAAAATCCCACATTGTTGTTACCCTGACCCCAATCGAGCCTCGTAGGAGTTAGCTGCTCTTGTGCTGTCCTGAATGGGGATTTGGGAGAAGGCTACCATTTATTCGTTAGGTCATTCACTGCGCATTCTCTGTAATCTTGTTCGCACAGTCTGGTAATGGTTGTTTCGGTGAGGTGACGACGACATTGTTTGCTTGCATTGGCGCTATGCACAAATATGCAGAGGATTCGCTCATCGTGCGACTCATTTAGTATGGATAGACATCCTGAGAAAAGTGCCGAGTGTGCGTCAGATGCACAACGACGATCTATATCATGTAGGATTAGTTTTGCATATTACTTTTGCGCCAGCGATACGAAATTCCCACAGAAGTAACATCAGCTACATTTAAAAAATGTATGGAAAACGTACATGATTGCTAGAATGCTTAGCGAAGTGGTTGGAAAGTGCATGAAATGGATGACGCAGCACAATCTCATTGTATTGCATGAATACTACGGCCCCATAGAATTCATGACGGAGTTTACTTTGTTTTCCTTCAGTTTCCCGCAATGCCGGTAAAAAATTTCTCGTACAACTTCCGCGCGTTTTCACTACGCGATGACGAGGGAGGTCCTGGCGTTGTTTGCCCACTTCGGACGTAACAAAAAGACTCACGTATACCTACGACCGACAGACGCCCTTCGATGTGTTTGCGCCCTGCAGCAGGGGAGATTACCGCAGCCTATTTTTGGAAATCATAACGAGTGCACGTGCTCAACCGAAAGGGCATGCACAACTGTCACGCAAGCTCGTAATGTCTCCCGATAAACAAAGGGTACGTAGTGGCGGGGGGTCATGTTATCGACGGTGTTCCGCGAAGGACCCTTTTCGACCAGTCTGCATGGCATGCCAGTAAGCTTGGCAGGGCCCCGGTAAATTGATCTCTTGACAGTTGTGTATGTGCTACTGTTGTTTTTTTTACAAAATTTACGCAATCACCCAAAGGAAAATGTTTAGCGCCCCCGTGAAACAGCAATGGCTGGTTCTGCGTTGATGAACGTAAAACCATCGAGCAATAATAATAGAACAAAACAAGAAACGATGAATCTATAAACAGTGACACGAGTACAAATTAACAGATCTAAAATCACAGGAGCGGGGTTTTCACCTTACGTTTCAGCACTGCTATCTCTAATTGTTAACGCGCGGCTTAAAACATGTAGAAATATTTTGCCATCAAGCAGGGCATGTGAAGCGGAAACAAAAGTTATTTAGCAGAGTGCCTGCATGCGATGTAAGTGTTATTGTTTCCTGTTCTGCATAATTCCACACTGAAGCAACTGAACTGACGTATGGAGTAATACGATATATCGGACGCAGCGTTATCGACATCAACTATAGTCGGTTTTCTTCTGACTGTGTCATTGCGTGATTCGATCGGGAAGCACATATTTGCGGTTGCAAGACTTCTGGTGCTTTTACACAAAACCTAGGAACCTTGTTTTTCTTTACTAGGGCAACCGCGTTTGCTTTGCCTACGAGATGTTCCTCTCGCATTTCGAAGCACACCAGTGGTTTGCGGGCTGCCTACGCACGCATTCGCACAATGCACTCAACAGGAAATGTTCAGCCGCATTGTTAACTTCATTTAAAATGCGCTTCGTCAGCGCGTCAACGACCCCATTTCTTTAAGGACACTCCTCGATATTGGTGATCGACCAGATACCGCTATGGTAGCCGAAGAGAAGAAATGTTTTCGTTCAATAATTCGTTTAGGCGAGCGCTTTACGGCACATGAACGCCACTTGCAATGTATTGTGGACTCGTTTGTACGCTCCGCAGAGACTTCATTCAATGACGTTCCACTAAATGTGTTGACCATTATAAGCATACTGGTTCATTGACGGGAAAGCCTTTGACTGCAACTCAAAGCAGCCATAGTTCTCCACGACGACAGGGACACGACAAAAAAAAAAAGGGAAGCCTCGCGAACAGAACATCGGGGACGCCTGAGACATACTGGACTCGCGCTTGAACCAAGACATATGCGCCAGTAAAGCACCATGTTGCGTCCACGTCATATGGCCTTGTGGATTACGACGGAGATGAAACTATCATGATACCGAACGCCAAAAAAAGCCTAAAAATTACAAAAACTACAATATAAGGTGTCCCGTTCTGCTTCTGAACACGAAGTTGCAGGGGTGATTCCTGGCGCGTTTCAACAAGACTGAAATAATAAAAAATAAAACGCTCTTGTGCTCAAATTTAAGTCCATGTGGAAAAACCCGAGTCGTGCAGAAGGTAATTCAGAGCCCTCTACTTTGGCATCTCTTGACCTAATTGTTGCTTTAGGACAGTAAGCCTCAGAAATAAATATTCAAATAAATATCCCCTAAAAGCCATCCCTGTAAACTTATCCCACGCGTCGCGGTTTTTCAAGTCTAATGAGGACGCGGCATAAGCAACAAACTATAGCAACATCAGCAACCAAATTGAGAATGATGGAAATACACTAAGAGGTCACTCCACGGATTCGTTTCTGCTTTTATGCTTCACTGTTATCAGTTGCCTAATTCATTCTGTGTCTTTGAGCTAGTAGCACGCAGTCGCATTATTATTAGTCAGGTCTCAAATGGGCCGTAAGGATGCACTTGCGTTTTATACTGCCTTGCCTCGTGGCAAAAAATTCACTTTCTGACCACCATGCGCTCGCCCTCCTCTGCTTTATATCGCACGCTCCATGACCGATGTTTGTGACTAAGAGAGCTTTGTCGGTGACCTATGCGATTATTCGGTGCTGTGGTGTACGACTCGACGTAGTAACCCCAACCAAACATGTGTTTTAAAACCGCCGCGTCTAACGAACTCCTTGGGTCAGGGATGCCAGTGCAACACTGGCCCGTCATAAAAAGCGCACCGAGTTTAACGAGCGGCAATTATTTACCTTTGGGAGCCGAAAGTTCCGAAGTGTCAGGTTAATGACCCCCTCTGTATTCCGCACACATGTTCTCATTGTCAGGCAAAAGATCAGTCACACGAATAGGAGTCTTTCCCGTTGGAAAATCTGCGCGCAGTGAAATAAATGACATCCTGGAAGGAATGGGTGATCCAGAGCAAAGATCGCCAGGAGCATAATCACCGCTGTTCTGCGAAGCGGGGATTGGGAAAACTTGAACCTCGCAGAGAAACATAAGATCTATGTAGCTGCCGCAACGGTAGTTCAGAAGCGTGTGTGGGTGGGGCGGGGGGGAGGGGTGAATGGAGGTGGGATTTGCAAATCATTTTGTACGCAATTATATGGACGCTCGAGGCAGTTCACACTGTTCGGCCCATTGCCGTCTCCATGACGTCCCGCTTTCGATGCGCAGCTAACGTGCGGACTGCTAGAGTGTCTCCAGAGACGCGGAGTGCGTTTGGCTGATAAACAAAATAAAACGAAAAAATCCGACGAAGATGATTCACCGTCAACCCAACGCTCAGCCACCTAGGTACCGGGGCCAAGGCAGCGTTCTGCCTTCTGCGGGCGGAACGAGTGTTGTTTATGCACGCTAGCGTTCATGCTGACCGCTTATGTATACGCTCCGGTGCGAGCGGAACAGGCAGTAAACATGAAGCTATCTATTGTCTAATAATTCATTGGGCGCTGAGTAAGGCCAATGGTTTCTCGTCAGTTTTACCTCGTTCACCATCGATGCGTCTAACGCTGTCTGGCGTCGCTCCTGGTCATTTGGTGTTACGCCTAAGTTAATTAGGGCACAGTTAACAGGAAATAAATTAGGGCACTCGAACCCACGACCTTTGATGGGAGTCATGCCCTCAACCTTTGGTTAGAGTCGAACCCACGACCTATGACGGGAGAATACAAGTAATAAGGAGTAACAACGCATTCGAATTAGAATGCCAGTAATTGAATGAATGTCTCTTGACCGCGTGGCCTTTTGTCATCACCCTATTTGGCGTATGCTAAAGTCACTGTACATTTTTTTCAAAAGCTCGTCGACAGTTGGAACGCATTATAGCACTTACGCTGTACGCCATGACTACTGCATACCGTTGCTTCACTGGTTGCGCTGTCTTTAGCTTCTTTTGACATGCATGAAATGCGTCCTAGACATATCCTGCCCGACGAGTGAGCCCTACCACGCAGCGTTGATACGGATACTGGAACAAGCGGTGTAGAGTAGAGAGGCAAGAAAAATCAAAAGTAAAAATATATCGTATCCTAGCGAGACACTGACGATGGGGCGGTAGTGAACGACAACAATAAAGCGGAGAGGCAGAAGAAAGGCAAGATCAGGAACGTACACAGAACTTACTGTAGGGTTGATAGCTTGGTGATCTCGCACTGGGGCTTAATGCAAACTGTAGATCATGGCAAGAGGCTAAGAAAACAAGCAGGCTTGAATTCGCAGCGAACGACTGAGCGCCGAGGACGCTTGCTTCGGGCTGTAAACTCAAGACTCGTTCCAATCTTCGTCTTTCGAAGCGTCTGTGCACTCAGTCGTGTTTGATGAGGCTATATCGCGTCTACGAATGTGAGCACCACTGCAAAATATAAATTGCAATAGCACGGAAAGACATCTTGAAGCAGGCAAGTTTAGCTCGTAGTATGGAAAAGGCGCGACCGGTTGATAGTATGTCAAACGTTCTGGAACATCAAGTTGTCGTAGATGGTTTAATAATGCTCGACGTGATGGGTCTGGATATCAGCCGAAACAAGACAGCAGTTGACCGGAAGATGGCGCATTGATGGGATCAACAGGGGTTCAACTAAAGTAAACGAAAATTCAGCAACAGTCCTAAACACGATTGGTCAACACGGACTACACTGAAGCCAACGTTCTCACTTGGGGACATGCATTTGTTAGGGCGTAGGTAAGTCCACTTGTCGAAATGTGGCTCCAGGGACACCTGTTTTCCGACAACTGTTGCTCACTGCGGAACTTAAATGATATCAAAGAGCTCCTTTCAGTCATGAGTGCTCTTACGTTCTGCAAAACTTTATACTTGTCCTATACGTAACTGGCATAAAAATATCCTACTCCACATGACCTCTTCTCGTTTGGGCATGATCGAAAAATCAGTGATCTTCGCTGGAAAACTACCAACCAGTCATGACATTTAATGTGTTTCCAATGCATAATAATAGCGCACATATGCTTTTACATGAGTATCATACTTGATCGCAATTGCTGCACCAATTTGCGCTGTTCTTGGAGAGAAGGAAGGTGACTCAAATCTTTCGCTAGGCTAGAAAGGCTAGAAAGCAAAGGCTAGAAAACGTGGCATCCTACGTTCCGACTTTTCTTAACTCTATACCGATTAAACAAGATGCCGTGTTGGAAACGTGACCACATTTTACAAGTATTTGAAAGCACATAACCCAACATGCACACCAGATGCGTAATCGAAGCAATCAGTCTGGAAACTACGCGTGAATTTCCTATTAGCTGCACTATATATATAAACTGTTATTTACGGCTTGCGAGCTTCCTGATTGCCTAGCTCTGTTCGTTTCGCCTGCGCTTCTCGCCTTTCCTTTTCAGAGTTTTTTCTTATCTTGTCCCGGATCACATCCGTGATTTTTTTTTTATCAGTAGGCTTCCTGTCATGAAAACGCAGATGTTGGCGCTGGGACAACTGTGCTTACTGAAGGGAATGTGCCAGGTCACATCATGCCGAAAAGCGATGACGTGTATCAATTTTTTGCTCGGAGAAAAAAAGGCAATAAATAAACAAAGTCTCATACCTCTACCTTTTATGACTTGTTTTATGACTTGCGTGATGTTACTCAAGAGTATCGTGAGAAGTTAGCGCGCACAGCTACTTACAATAAACTGGATTCATAAATTTCCCGCTTTGAGTCACCTGGATCGAAATTGACTTTCCTCGTAGACTTCAAAATTTTTAAATATATTGGTAAATTATCTACATTGTGGAGAACTCCCCATGGTTGCTCAGTGACTATGCTGTTGGTCTGCTAAGCACGAGGTCGCGGGATCGGATCCCGGCCACAGTGGCCGCATTTCGATAAAGGCGAAATGCGAAAACAGCCATGTATTTAGATTTAAAAGCAAGTTAGAAAACCCCAGCCGGTCCAAATCTCCTGAGTTCCCCACTCCAGTGGGCCTCATAATCATATCGGGGTTTTGACTCGTAAAACCCCATACTTTAATTTTGAGTTTTTTTTCCTTTCTGCCAGACGCAGTGGCAGATTTTTTAATAATGACGTATATGTGAGTTATCTACTCCGGCACTCACTTTTGCTACCTCTATATGCACAGTACCCTGACAGTGTGCTTTTTAGAAAAGCATGGAAACCATACTATTCAATCTTACAGTTACCGCAAGTACCAAAGTTTCATTTGTTCCTCTTATTTCAATAAACATCCCACGAAGTACGAGAGACGAATCTTTCCACTCAAATGAACGGCCTTAGTGGCGCACATATGCGTACCTATCGCTAATCCTATTCGCCACACGACGGCACTGAAGTCCGGGACAAAGGGGCGAGCTCTCTAATAACGCAGCACCTGTCAATGCTAGCGCAAACAAGTAACCTTGTTTTTATTTTCTTGGAATTCACCTCTTAAATTGCGTTAGGATCGCTAAAGCAGGATTAGCGAAACGCAATGCTCTGATGAGGTCCTTTTTCTGTTCCTTTTGTTCTTTGAAACGCGTAAGACAAAACTTGAGCAATGAAAGGACAAGCTCGGCACAGAGGACTGAGCGCCCAATTCTATAAATACCAAAAAAACGTAGATGAGACTGTTAGCTAGCTTTGATGCGGATTGATAATGCATTATTGTTCTATGCAGTGTCGTTAAAAAAAATATGTCGAGAAAAATATGCAAATGTTCTCGCACGTTATACTGACTTCCACGAACGAGATTACGCCATCTGTTCATATAAAGCAGGCAACCTCGTCGCGATTCTGCAGCCGGCACGCCTCACCTGCCCAGCACTCCGGCTTCAGATTAACTTTTAACACACTAATGAGAACCAAGATTATCGAGTAAGAGTTGAAAAAATTAGATAATTCATTTATTGCCCCGAGAAAGCAAAACGTGGAAGAAATTTGCCCGGTATACCGAGCACGTTTAGATTCCGGCCAAGTGGCTCTATCGTGTACGAAACACACGCAGGGGCACACGAAAGAATTGCACAACTGTCCGGGAAGCACCAAAAAACAACGCGATACGTGATGCCATTCCTCGTATAAAAACAGAATAGAAAAGAAGTGCAAGTGCGTTACCTCTAGATTGAACTCAATTACTTCAGTAACAAGGAAAAAATCTTAATTTCGGTGAGTGTCACATGTAACTTGCTTTGATTAACCTCACAGAAAGCATAACCTTGTTCAAAGATAACAGACCGTGAAATGTCCCGGAAGTTGCATCAAAGGAAAGATATTCCGAGTGGACCACCGCACCACTGAGCTCAGCTGATTTGACGCATAACTGAAGCACACCGTGGCATGAATTTAAAAAAAATCAAGCTTCGAGCCAATTATCCTTGCTCTTTGGGAAGAACTTGAAGCGAGCTAACTCTGAAATAGGTGAATCAACGAACCGTTATGAACGACGTGGAATTGTAGTGCATTAGCGCGTCGAGTGCGTGGTAGCTAGTTAGCGACGATGGCAGGTTCAAAATTTGGGTTTAAAATATTCCACCCGATTTGCATTTTTTTATTTTGAGCGTGAATAAAAAGGAATGTTCAATGGAGCGTAATTCATTTATTTTCGCGGGAAAAAAAGAAAGAAACATCCTTCATTCCGCCTCAGATTTTTGATGCCGTTTGCAGCAGTAACAAGATTTTGCTTTCGAGCACTCGGGTGAGAAAGAAAGTAATAGAAGGTTTTATGTATGGAGGGATAGTTTTCTACGTTTACGCTGTTGAGAAGTACTGACGACTTTACTTCCCTAGTTTCGTGCACGCTGGTCGCGCTAAGCAATAATTAGGCCACGGTGAAAGCCATTTGGGCAAGGTTATTCATATTTCCTTATTTCCTTTAGTCTATAGGCTAGCATCAAAGGCCCTACTTGAATAACGTTACTATAATGAGTGATTTCGGAGAGTTCAACTTGTTCGAAATGAAAACGTCCTGCATGAGCAGGAAACAAGAGAAGTCGCAACAAGGCATACAAGCAGAAATGTTTAGCTCTACACAGGCATGAAAGCCCTGCTTTAGAATTTTGTTGCGTTGCTACCAATCGTGCAGGGACGAAAGCTCTGTATCACCTACCGCATTTACTCGTGTAATACCCACACTTCTTTTTCCTTTCTTGTATTTTTTACGGGGGGCGCGCCTCTCACGAGGCCGGCTTGTGGCTACTCATTGGAGCCTCCAACAGCCTTCAGACAGCTATGCAAATGATTACAAGTACTGCCGACCGACTATGAACACGTTTACGACCCAGATCAATTTTTCGGACACGGACGTGTGCCACCGCGTAGTGGCTGAGGGAATTATTCGGCACGTGAGCATACGCGTGACGGATAGATATCTTTTTTTTTTAGATTTTCGCACTCTGAAGGGTGTGGGCAAGGGTGTCGGCATTATACGAGGGCAGTCCTTAGACGAGTAAACACGGTATTCTGTTTTCTTAAGGCGTCGTCGTGTTCAACGATGCCGAAAAAGCTATCATGACTAAGAGGCTGACCGAGAAAATCGACGGTAGGTTCGAAGGTTAATATGCCTTAAAAATTAGGTTCAATACATACTTAATTGTTGTTAAACTTCGACGCGCAAATGAGCGATGTTGAAGGCTTGCGACATGGCACTTATGCAACCCGATATAGAGGAGGGGCCGATAAAGCAACGCCATAACTTTCGTTTCTCGCCGTGTTCAACCTTGTCGTTGACTTCAGCGTCATGTTCAATGTAGCAAAAATGCTTCGCGGCATGAACCTGTTCCTTGCAAAAGTGGTTTCGAGTGCGAGGACTGCCAAGCTCGGTAACACTTTCGCACTGAAACTTTAGTTGCGAATGTTGGTTGCGCCTAGCTTGCTTTTTTTTTTTGAAAGCTTGAAAGAAATAGCGACCCTTACTGATCTTTTCTTCTTTTCTTGCGTTACGCTCATAGCTTCTCACGCTCATGATCTTTTCATCTATACAATTACGTGGATACTTGAACTGTAGTATGAATCGAATCCAATGTGTCTGTTTCATGGTGAAGTACAGGACACTAGAGTGTGATGTTCGATTTCTTTGAAGATTCTATTACAGCCAAATATACAGGTCTGCTGCCACTGTTGCAGTGTGCCTACCACGGTAATGTATCATACACCTCATTCATATACCAAAAACATTGTTCGAGTATCCGCTGTAAGCCAGCCAACGTCTAGTGAAGCGCTTACTTCTTGTCAACTTGTAAGTGGCCCGGCCCACTAGACTTCCGAGAGACTTCTCTTTCTTTAGGACATATGGCGTGCATGCCGAGTCTCCTCTACGAAACAAGTTCCAAAACATAGCACATAGCGACATCTCTATTTTGTCTTAATCCCTGCAGCTGCTTTACAGGGGATGCAAGTCATCTACACTATACTAATGACGTTCCGCATAAGTTTAAGTGGCACGCTTTGTAAGTATGTTGCGCTACTTATCAAAGCCTGCGTGGTACGCGATGAGGGTATTCCCCTTACTCAGTTATACTTAGTTAGGTTATGTGGAACGATATTAACAGTGGCATAATGTAACTGCGTCAAGGAACTATTTGTTCCTTGAATCTGTGGAAGGATATTTGTTCCACAGAGTTTATACTTGCTAATAAGTGCAACTCCTTTCTTTTTCTCTCTTCGCAAATGTGGTCCAGGGACTTACAGGAATTTATTTGGATCAAGAATAAGAGTGTATTGTGGAAAACGGCACGAAGGTAATGGTATTCGCCTCGTGAAACGGAAGGAATACGCCTTTTCTTCACTGGGACCAAATAACGCACCTTTCGAGCTTATTCTACGGTCATGTGTATCGCGCTTTGACGTATAGGTATATTGTGCCCCAGTGCGAAAGCATAAGCGGAGTGAGGGTACGCGCGTTCGTCTCCAAGACCGGTTAATATTCGGCAATGTAAAAGACCCAGCGGGGTGTCGCGGCCCAGGAAACACGAATTAGACTGGTTTACCGAGAATCTCGAAGAACCACGTCTGCTGATGTTGCCTGTCACGGTGCCTCCTCCCTAGGAACCGCGCCTTTATTGTAGCGCTTAGCTTTCCATGAGAACTAAACGCGATTCTTCGTGTTTAGCTGTTTTAGTTCGCCGATCCCGACGGTTGCGCAGCCTAACGCAGCGATAAGAAAACCACGCGGTGCTAGTGGTGGTAAAGGGGGTGTTCGCCCATTCTTCCCTTTTTTATTGGCAGCAAGTGTCTTGAAACACTGTAGTTGTGACGCTGCACCTAAGTCAAAGACGTTGCCGTTCGAGACGCTGTGCCTCAGGTTGAAGTCGCTCGAGGCTCGACTGTGACTGTGAGTGTCAGTGTTGTGACAGCAAGTGTCTGTGGCCATCGCGTGAGATCTGGCCAACTTTCTCTGCGCGCCCATTACAGCATGCTCGCTAACTTAATTAGTAAGCGGAAGTTTACTGCAATTTATTCAGCCGATAAAATTTGCTTTGTGTAGTTGTCTAGCACTTTACACTGCCGCTATCAGTGTTTCATCATTTGGGCGAAACTGCCTCTTTTTATTGCTTTTGTTAAAGCAATTAGGTAAAAAAAAGTGCACTTCCACCAAAGCTCCTTCCGTTGGTTTTTGAGGGAGCTGAAATTTCGCAATGCGCTGAGAAAAATCCACAAAAACTTCTTAACAATTTCTGGGTACCCTAATGGGGACCTTTAAGGTAGCAAATACGTACGGCTGCCGCAAGAACTGGCTCCATCAGCGCTGCTTGAGCCTGACCCATCAGAATGTGAGATAGTTCAACAATTTCCTTATTACGCATTCGCTCGGTAATCATTAGACACAGAATAGCATACTCTGTCCCTGTCCTACATGAAGTATCCTGTAATCTAGAGGAAACAATTCAAAGATTGCTGGCGAGAAGCTTTCGCATATGTCTTGCTATTCCGCGTGCATCTGCCAGCACTTTGGTAATTTCCGAGTCCCGCCAACCAATTTTCCACGCAGTAAGATTTACTGAAACTTGTCACTTTTTTCGTTTGGCTACACGACACGCTAATCATTCACTATGCCAAGACCTTCAGGATAAAACCACTGTGCGCATACACGAATAAATACGGTGGTGCAAAAACTTACTGCCTGCTTATGAATGCTGGTCTACTTGCGCAAGTCATCCCCCATGGCGACTAGCAATTCCAGAAATGGTCACTTGAATTCCTGGAGTAGGTCGCAAATGTGATATGCCCGTAGTTGCGCAAAAGCAATTAACTTGATCGCATCTTTACATTGAATACGTAGATCGCGTTCACATGCATTCTGCTGGATCATGCTGGAAACAAAGCTCTACACTGCGTTCCATATACCTGTATACCAAGAAAAAAGAGCTTATAAGTTTTGCCACTTTACAACGTCCACAAGTGCAGAACTTAACGCAATACTGTCTGCTTTACGTTACATGTGTCAGCAGTCAGAACCACTTCGTTGGTTAATTCGTAGCGACTAACAAGCCTCATTGCCTTGATTAGCAGAAATCAACTTAAGAAAATCAAACAACACATGGACATACGAAATACAGAAGACATACGCCATAGCTTAAGATCTACGACAAGACATAACTTTCCAGTGGATTCCAAGTAACTGTGAAATTATGCGAAATTAACGAGCTGATCACATGGCACGTGCAGCACATCAAGAGAATGAGTTATCACTACTTCCTTTAGCGGCGAGTGATGCGCGATGTCTCTTGAACAAACTATGCGGTAGATTGTCCATGAAAACTTGGTTCATAAATGACGCACAAAACTCTCAATTATATACTATAGATCCTGGAATAGAATTCAATATTCTGTTTAAAATCACTCGATCTGTTGAAACAACAGTTTATAGGCTTCGCCTAGGCACTGCCTAAACTAAAAGCTTCCTGTATAGGATAAGAAAAATGAACAGTACTACACGCTCATGTGAAGAGGCTAAAGAAGACATAGAGCACATTTTTCTGCACTGTAATAATCACGATTTTCCCTGCAAGAATCTCTCGAAAAGACTACATGCCGTGGATAGACGGCCACTATCCTAAGGAAAAATTTTAGGTCTATAGCCAACAGAAAAATTTCATTCCATCGCTGCGCGCGACTTAGTACAATTTTTGGACGAATCAAAAGTATCACACAAATACTAAGTCATACCATAGCTATAGCTCGTATTGTTATTACTAACAGGCACCCTTAATTACATGTTCATCGTGTCTTCGTGTTTATGCATTTGAATTTGTTGCATTTAGAGTGCGGCATTCAAGTGCCCAGCATCTTCTGTGTGAACATCTTGGTTTTGTCAACATTTATGCTGTGTGAACTCGTGTGTTGCGTGTGAGCATTTCGGTTTTGTGAGTATTTATGCTACGCGAACTCTTCTGTTGGGCTAGCATTTATTTATATTGCAGTACTGAGACCTAATGCCGGAATGTTCGTTCATGTGTTTATTTGTCCACTTTGGAGATTGTTGAAAACTTTCCGACGATAACTATGACGTAAGAGAAAATACGTGTAGCCGGCGCCACACATAGGCATTGATGTCTCCTTAAATACATTTAATATTTTAGAGAATATATACTATATAGATCAGTTTTCATTATTGGGCATGTCTCAAGCCTCCTACGGTAGGCCATTCTCGGAGTTAGCGCAGTGTTAAAAAAAATTACTGATATGGGTTGCTGGGCAGCTATCCTAACATTTTTAGGCTGCGCTATCTCCGAGATAGGCCGACGGTAGGGGACTAGACACATACCCAATACGTAAGAGTGCTGGTAATGTGCAAATACTTTCTATTTAAAATATATTTGTATAGACCGGGGCTCTAGCCGTTACGGACTACCCAGTGGCCCATGTTGGAGGGAAAACAAAGAAACATACCGCAAGGTGCGTGAAGTATGTTATTGATGCTAATCACGTTACAACAAAACGTATACACAGCAATAAGCGCTTCAGTGATGAACGGCGCAACTAGCCACCGAATAATTTTCGAAGCGTGTGGATGTTTATGGGTTAATAGCACATCCTCATAGCGAAGCAGTGTTAAAACCACATCTCGATGAACCTTTCAGCATGTGTTCGTGCTTTTGATACCCGTGTTTTGACACAACTGTCACTCCTAGTGATATTGTTCGGTACATCTTTAGCTTTCCCCCTCTAATGCAAGCTTTTAGCTCGAGAAGTGCCTGTCAAGCTGCTCTTTCTGAGACGCAGTATAAACTTTTCGGCCGTTCCCAAGGGGAGTCTCGTTCCTTATAAGTATGCTCTAATGAGACCGGCTTTGAAGTGAACTTTCGCTGTCTAAATAAAGAAGACATAAAAAGATATCTCTTGGGAGCTTTTATTCACCCATTTAGGGTGAAAAGGCATAAAAAATGCTTGACGTATGTTCCTCCTAAAAGCACCGACATTTTAGCCAAACATCATGGGCAGTGTGTTAGCGAAAAAGATCTTGTGACACTTTTCTTCCAGAAACATGCCCATCAAGATTGCGAGTTGAGCAACTGAATTTTTTTTATTATTATTATAGTAGAAGGCTCCTGTCAATTCTCTTGTGTGATAATTTTTTCCATCTTTCCCCTCGAGATTTTAGATTTGTTCGCGCGTATTGATGATATGAGTACTTTATTGTTTTTATCCGAAAGTGTTCGACCATTAACGACATCTCAGGCGTGTCATTAATGCCCGTATATACTTACTTTAAATATTCGCTGTGAGCCGCGCGCTAGTGGGCACACTCATATGACTCATTTTTTTTCCTTAATGAAGTTTTTAACCACTGCTTTTTTTTCTTTCATAGATTTCAAGTAAGATACTGCTCTCTAAAATAGTCTATGCTTTTCATATCTCTTTTCCCATCAGTTTTAAATTTCTTTGCACATGTTGAGCGTATGAAAACGTTCATCTTTTATATTCAAGTAGGCTGTCGTACATTTTGGAAGCCGTTATTCGTTTTGATCGTTTTCCTTCTGCTCAGCGCCAAGATAAATGTCCGTAAGGTTTCCATTCATGCCCGAACGTGTGCGCATATCAACACGTCCGTGAGTAATCGGATAAAGTTTGAAGAATGACATGGTTATCTCATTCTCATATTCAGTTGGGCGTTTTCTATCAGGCTTGGTTCTAACCGCAGCCTGAAGTGCCGAATTAAGATGGAATCGAAGTGGGAAGTAAAACTCGCAAAACCTAAGTAATTTTCGTTACAAGGCTCTGCGCAGGCTCATTCTAAGAGAAATACCGCATTGTTAGCATGATGTTTTGTGCATGCCCTAGGGAGAACTCGTAATTTTCAGCAAATAAATGCTGATTTATTCCACGTTCAGTCAACTTGACTATTTCGTGACACGAATCGAAACACCGGCTCAAAGCACAAGCACAAGTCATCTATTGACTACGAGCGTTAGCAGGCAGGGGACAAAAAATTCGAGGTTGCCTAGGCACTTCTTACGAGTTGTGATTGCGAAAGCAATACTGTCCAAGCGAACGAGGCTGAGCAGTGCTTCGAGTTATGAACTCCTCGGGCTCAAGCGAGCGCGTTAACACGCTTGGCGCGTTTTGATTTGTCCTTACGAAGCCGTAGTTAGAACGGGCGAAGAGCTTTCGCGTACAAGCAACGCGCGGATAACACAGGCTTCCGAGAGGGGAGAGCGAATGTGACGTGGCGTCGTGGCGATGCCCTCTCCCCTCACGCAACGCCTCGCGCTACTGCGGCAGCAGCCATACCTTTTCTCCCATTCGGCTCCGTCGGGGTGCGCTCTGTGACGTGGCGCCACAGCCGAAACAAATTTTAACTGCCGTTTCGCTACTGCAGACGACCGACGCCTGCCTTTTCTCTCCATAGGCCGTGTGGCGCTTTCGCATCAAAATTAAGCGGAACGAGAACTGTCCAACACATGCGTATCGTTATGTGGCGCTCGTGGTGGTGCGGAATGCGTTATGCGTGGTGATGATGTGTTTGGGAGGGGGGATTACGCTGACGTAGTATGCGTTTCTTTATTTGTATATGCGTGAGGAGTGCGAGCAGAGAGGGACAAATATTTGCATTACTGAGCATCATGTATATTTAATTAATTATTGGTTTTTACGTGCCAAAACCACTTTCTGATTATGAGGCACGCCGTAGTGGGGGACTCCGGAAATTTCGACCACCTGGGGTTCTTTAACGTGCACCTAAGTCTAAGTACACGGGTGTTTTCCCATTTCGCCCCCATCGATATGCAGCCGCCGTGGCCGGGATTCGATCCCGCGACCTCGTGCTCAGCAGCCCAACACCATAGTCACTGAGCAACCTCGGCGGGTTATCATGTACACTTCGCACCACGCCGAGCGCCATGTAATGCTATGCCTGTCTTCTAAAGTTCCCGTTCAGGAAGTTTCTGCTTCATTGGTTTGCGCGATCTCCGGCGCGACATAACTGACGCGTTAAGGCCGTCATATAGGCGGCGTAGGAGAAAAGGGCTGCGCCTGCATGCGCAAATATAGCACGAGTGGCGCATCCCCACGTTTTCGGTTTCCTTTAGTCACTTTCTAACCTCATGGGACGGGTGTTTGCCAGGTCGTTCCATATTACGTGCTATACTCCTTTTATTCCAGGCTTAGGCATTTTGGCCTCAGTTTAACGCCTCCTTTCTACGTGAGAAAATGTTCCAAAAGCCAGGGGAACTCATGCTTCAAAGTGTTGTTTTCACTGGCTTTACTTAACGAAAAATAACAAAGACATAGACGTTTCGCCACCTATGCGGGTGGCATCGTCAGTACACAATGGCAACAAATGAGAAATACACCCTATTTATCTATGAAACTGCCGTAAACATGCGGCAGGGGGCCACGATTAGTGTTACATGAAGATTGATTACGACGGATGAACCATGATTCTACGAACTTTCTTGGGCCCCATCGGTGTTCCCGTGCTAGTGTGGTTACATTGTTAAAATCGAAAATGTGTCCCTTTGATCAACAATGATCAACCAATTCCGTATTGGCACGTGTAGCATGGGTGGCTTACGTAGCATCTCTTAAATGTTCCTTGATACGGGTGCGACGTCGCCGCCCCGTCTCGCCAATGCAGCTGGCACCACAGTCCGAGCAGTTCACCTTGTAGACGACACCACTTTGTTCGTCCGGAGGTGTGCGGTCCTTTGGCTTCGGGAACACGTTTCCCAACGTGTACGGGGGTTTGAACACAGTTCGAACACCTAAAGGCCGTAAAGCCCTGCGCACTGCTTCTGATACACCGCGGACATACGGAATGCACACAAAGGAAGCTGGCCTTTCGGCCTTGCTCTCGCGAGGTTTTTGCATGCGGCGCTGCGTATCATTGACAAAGTGCTCAGGGTAACTCCGTCTATGCAAAAGAGTGGCAACATTCGTTAATTCTTGCTGCCTCAAAGTTTGCGTTAACGAGAGCGCATCGCAACGAGACAGGAGCGTGCGTACCACGGCATGTTTGTGTTCTATAGGGTGGTGAGAGTCAAAACTCAGCACACTCCCGCTATCACAAGATTTGCGATATACGGCTCTCTCCACCGAACCTCCTTCGCTCCGCCACTCTTTTGCATAAATGGAGTTACCCTGAGCACTTTGTCAATGATACGCAGCGCCGCATGCAAAAACCTCGCGAGAGCAAGGCCGAAAGGCCAGCTTCCTTTGTGTGCATTCCGTATGTCCGCGGTGTATCAGAAGCAGTGCGCAGGGCTTTACGGCCTTTAGGTGTTCGAACTGTGTTCAAGCCCTCGTACACGTTGGGAAACGTGTTCCCGAAGCCAAAGGACCGCACACCTCCGGATGAACAAAGTGGTGTCGTCTACAAGGTCAACTGCTCGGACTGTGATGCCAGCTACATTGGTGAGACGGGGCGGCGACGTCGCACCCGAATCAAGGAACATTTAAGAGATGCTACGAAAGCCACCCATGCTACACGTGCCAATACGGAATTGGTTGATCATTGTTGATCAAAGGGACACATGTTCGATTTTAACAATGTAACCACACTAGCACGGGAACACCGATGGGGCCCAAGAAAGTTCGTAGAATCATGGTTCATCCGTCGTAATCAATCTTCATGTAACTCTAACCGTGGCCCCCTGCCGCATGTTTACGGCAGTTTCATAGATAAATAGGATGTATTTCTCATTTGTTGCCATTGTGTACTGACGATGCCACCCGCATAGGTGGCGAAACGTCTATGTTTTTGTTATTTTTCGTTAAGTAAAGCCAGTGAAAACAACACTTTGAAGCATCCTTTCTACGTATGTCGTACGTGGAACGGCGAAAGCGTAAGGGCTCGTAGAACATTTGGCGCCGGCAACCTTTATTGTTATCGAGGACGATGGGTCAATTATCAATGTGCTCCGGATGTCAGCTATCAACCGTGCACCCAATGGATTTAAACGGCGTACTTTCGTCCTTTATTGGGAAAGGTGTTTTCTGGCTTCGCATGGCATTTTTCGACTGACTGGTTATATAACGTTACGCATGGAAATATATATATCCTTCAAACTCATCTTCAAATTCATCAATCTCATCAAACACACTAATGTCCTCAGCAACGTAATCCTATGTAGTAATACTCAGCCAATTGTAGTTAAACGAAGCAGCATATAGTAGACATGAGGTTCAGTTCACCCGAAACTCAACATCCGTTTTTTTAGCATTGGCGCGACTTGTCACAATTGACAAAAAAATAAAAAAAACGTCGCACAGAGAAGTACATACCATAGTCTCTCGGATATCAGACATATACGCGAAAAACGTTTGCGAATAATTTCCACTTACTTAATGGAATGGCGTGGTGCATAATATCACAAAACATCTGGAACGTCTTTTGACATATTCGTACATTTTCCTTAAAAAAATTAAATTCACATAACAACAGATATGCGATAATATGTTCCAGCGAAGTATGCGCTGTTGTCCCGAAGAGTGTTCTACATACCTGAACCTATAACTTGGAAGATTAAATATGTGCGACATTGCTCAAGATACCTAAATATGGTTCCAGATAAAGGTGAGTGGAAGGATTTTATCGTTGATAGGTCGGTGGATTTTGTTGTCCGTGAATAGTTGTTGATGAATTTAAAAATAGATGTGTTGACCATTACATTGAACGCTGTTCATCTAACTTTGTGATTTCTAGTGGAATGTTGTTCCATAAGTAAGCAGAAACTGTTTGCAAAATAGTGCACTTGATAGGTTGAATTTTAATGGAACAAGATTAAAAGCTTAGGGGCCATTTCTTCGGTCTACTTATGCAATATCCTGAGCGCTGTCTCGATATGCACCTTTATATTATGTTGATGGACGCTTTGGCTTTACAAGCCTTCGCGTTTGTTGCCTAGTAACGGTTCTACGCTCCCTACTTTGCTGGCAGACGATGTTCTTCGGCAAGATCAAGATTCGGATCATGTGTTGCCGTTTATCCAATTGATTTTTCTGCAGCTCGTCGCCTGATGGCGGTAGCCAGATGACAAAAATAGCCACATTTTTGCCCAGAGTGCAGTCGGATCGGCGGCGATTCCCAGTTCCACCAGGCGCATCACGCAAACCTGATTGAGCTAGACCAAGTAATCACAAGCGCTTGCTGCATGCTATAGCGTGGATTTAATTTCTTCAGGTCCAGTTTCTGTCAGAACACAAGTGTGCACTGCTGTGAAGCCGGCAGTATAGCCGGCATCAGGCAGAAAGACGCCTAGTTGACAGGGTCGTTCGCCAACATTTAAGCACGCCTTGAGTGGCCGCCTTGATTTCAAGCCGATTGGTTGCGCTTGACAAAAACTACCAAGAGCAATCACATGCCAGACACTGAAGGTTTTTGCGCCTAACATTCTTGTAAGTGGTGTGCCAGCTTTGCCGAAACTGGCCAAAGATTCTGACGCGCTGTGTACGCGTTTGAAAAGGAAGGCTGAGAATTCTATGTTCATCGAAATCGCTTCTCAGCATATCGGTCGTCGAGGTTGCCACTGTAGTGGACGAATAAGCGATTACTATAATGAGTGCCTACGTCGCGACTCCTGGCATCACACGGTGGATGTTTCACAAGGTGTGACATCGTTGTAACTATGATATGTGCAGGTCGAACGCCATTTCTCGCGACTGCTAATGTTGCAGTTCACACACATCATGAAATGTCGAAGTTAAAAGCGATGGGTTCAAAATCTGCAGACGTGGGGTCGTCACTGCTATAGGCGGTTACAATTTAGGAATGCAGCGGCAAACTACTCCGCTATCCGACTTGGATAACAATTACGTTCACTGACTTCCATGACGTCATGGCGGGGATAAATTTCTATGAGTATTATGGTTCAGAGAAGCAAATTCAGAGAAGAGTTCAGAGTTCAGAAGAGTTCAGAGTTCAGAGAAGCAAATTTTGGATGCCCAGAAGGCCTGCGCAGGGTAGTCTCATGGGAATATCTTATAGATGCCTTAGGGTTTGCCGAGTATATAATTGAACCCAATATTTGGAGTGTCAAGGGCTAAGGGCTCCTCCTGCGAAAACCTGCCCTGTACTGGTCTACCAGTGTTGGCCACATTGATCCGGTAAGTCACGTGCAGTTATGTAAGCCTACGTGCCGTCGCTTCCTCTGAAAAGGAAGTTTTAACTCGGGGTCAACTCCGATGCTGCCTATAGATATATGTGTAAAATGTAAAAAATCATTTCATGAGAAAACCGTTTGACGGATTTGAATGACATTTATTGCATTTAAAAGAAACATAGTTTAATCTCATAACTATAAGAAGCGAAATATTGATTTAAAAGCTATAATTTCTACAACCTAGACATTGTCTAAGATTGGTAAGTTTTAAAAAATGTGAAGAATAATGTTTCCCAATCGATAACTCTTCCCTTATAGAGATATCTCAGTGCTGTACACTGCATTCTTTAGAGAATATAAAATGTACAAAGCTAGTGTGTGAATTTATAGCTTACATGGACTTGTTGCCAAGTTTACAAGGATTTTAGAAACGTCCTACTAACAAATTAGTGCTATATTTGGGGAGGGCGGTATTTATACTTGTACATCACTTTTGTCCGGTATAGGTGTATAATTAGATGCAGCTTACAGAATTCTAATACCTTTTTTCATTGCTGAGTTAGAGTAGTACACATGATAGACTATGTACTTTGAAATTTCGAACTTTTTGATGAAAAGAATGGCACGCTCAATAAGAAATCCGCTTCCTGCACTCATTAAATTATAATCTCATATTTTAAATGTAATAAACCTCATCGAATTTGGAGAATTGCTTGCCCAGGAAAGCGATTTCGCTCTTCTCATCTATTTAGCTGGAGCCCCGAAGTTAACGCTTAATGTTAGGACCCCGTTCATACTTCTGAAGCAGAGACCCAAGAGCAATCTTGAAACGATTACCCCAGGAAGACGCAACGCCGCATTGATGTGAACCTCTGTAGTAGCCAAAGCGAGCTCACGTACCTGCTCACGTAAGCTGCGGAAGTAATCTAAAGTGTCCGTCTAGTTAGCGAAAGTACAGGGATTTCTGACAGAGCATGAGAAACCTGTAGCAGCCGGCGACAAGCCTTGCCAATGTTGTTAATGACCTTTATGCAAATTACCGTGAGAATTGAGTGATACGCTTGTGTGTTATAGCATCTGCTGATTTTTACGGGTAGAAACTCTTCTGCAGATTTTGGATTACGGTTAAAGGGGCTTTTGGTGAGTATCTACCAGCAGTTTTCATAAAGCTTCTGCAGTTTCCTTTTACAGTGAGGCTGTATATGACTACGGTTCCGCGCATTTTTGTTCTCTGTGAACAATAACTATCACTATCAATGGCTCATAGTCCCATAAGCATTTATACTCCCGTAAGCAAGGAAAACATGCAATGGCTTATAGCCCCGTAAGCCAGAGGCTACACTCACTCAGGCTGTAGCTACAATCACTCAGCAAAGTGAAGTCAATAGTGCTTAAATTCTTTCTTATCACGCATACAACATACAGAACAGCATCTCAAAAACTGTCATCATCACTGGCTCATACCCCTGTTAGCAAGCAAAAAATGCAATGACTCATAGTCCCGTAATCTTCACGTCCGTAATGTTCACAGCTTCACTTTGCGTGAATTATCTGCGCTGACACTACCTCTGTTGTCGTTGTCGATGATTTCAATGTGGATGTGTCGGTACCTAAACGGGAGCGGTTTACGCGTTCCGTGTTGCAGACGTATCGCTTGCTAACCCACACCGATCCAGCCCAACTGACCACCCAGCGGCGTACGTGCATCGATTTGACATTATCAAAGAATGTGATTGCAGTTGCGATTGTAATAATCACTACCGATCAAGACAGTAAATGAGTGTGCGTACCTTTTGCCACGATGACCACGCATCAAGACAACAAATGAGTTCGTACTTTGTTTAAAGTTATGTGTTACCTCCGTGTCGTGTGCTAAACAGCTTCGCTGGTGAACCACTTCAACAGATTGGAATGGCTCATGATTTTTTTTTGGCAACAATGTTAAGGCGCTGTGACCACCAAGCACCCTTCCTTAGACTTAGGCTACCATTGTTCGAAGACATCTGTATCGGCGCATAGTGCCCTGAGACAAGATATCTAAGAGGTGCTTTGTGAATTTCGTAAGCACCTTGCTCAGCCTTAATGGAACGATTTATAAAAAAATGCTATAGATTTATGCATTCTACTAGGTATCCCTGCGCGGTCGTGTCTTTTTCTCAAGACAGGCTTTCTCTCACGTCCTACCTTTTATTTCACTCATATAATCAATCACTCGATCAGTCAATCAGTCAATTTTTATTGGGAAAGTAAGATTTGAACAACAACGACATTAAGCTTATTTGTTTGAGCACAATGCATTTGGCAGTATATGAAACGCTATTTAACGGGAGTCAAGTAGACAAAGCCTGCTCAAGTTCACACGAGGTAGTACCTTCGATTGTTTCAGTGTTCATTTTTGAATTACCGCGGACGGTATATGGGCTATCACAACGCTTTTCTTTTCTTCTCTCTCATCTGTTCTACCCCTTTCCCACACCCCAGGCGAAGGGTAGTCAACCGGGCAAGTTCTTGGTTAACCTCTCTGCCTTTCCCGTTTTGTATCTCTCTCTATCTCTCTCTCGGCCAGCCACATGGAATCTATCAAATGCATTGATATTTGTCGATGTGCTGTTAAAAAAACACTTTTGCCATATTTGCATGTGATTGGTCATTTTGTTTTGCATAATTTTCCTACCTCCTCCTCATCGCTTCTCATCGCATAGCACCAGATACTTTGTCTCGCGCCGAGCACAGCCCTGATAAATTTGCGCGAGTTAAAGAATAATTGTGTAAAGCTGCACACGCATGAATGCGCGCAAACGCAATAACATACTTTTATATAACACAAAGGCAAGTGCGTTAAAGCTACTTGAATGAAAAAAAAAATCCAAAGCATTTCTTCACACTTTGTGGGATGATGGACCATACCCCTGGCCTCAACCTATTGATTCCACTGACATGAATTAATTTATGAATTGCAGCTAATACTAGTGTCTTTGTCAACGAATCATAAAACTCTGGCTTTGTACTTCTGAGCTCATAACGAATAAGCCTTCAGATAGTACACAAGATCGCGCAATCGTAGAATTGCGGGTAAAGTAACTTCATTTGCGTGTTACTTTAAAAAAAATATCTAACAGCTTCTACAGACCCTCAATTCGTTCTCAGCAGCGATAAACTAAACGAAAAATAGCACACAATACATTTCAATAGGTCGATTTGTGTTAAAGCACCAACGATGTACTTAATAAATAAAGAAAGCTCCAACTTCTCTAATGTTACGTCGTCTCCTACGAGCAATGGGCAAGTGTACAGGGTCCTTGCTGCAACTCAACCATTTTTCAAAGTTCGAAAGCATCGTGCTATTTGTGGGATTCGCAGTTACATATATCTAACGAGTTCACGGCACGTTCAACAGCGTGACATACTGGTAGATGACGTTACGTTCCTTGGGTATAACTTCTCCAATTGCCTAACATTTATTTTATTACGACTGCCATAATTTATGCGTCTATAGTTGAAACAGCCGAAAAGAATCATCTCTATATTTCCTCTACTCATAAATGAAATGACCCATTTTGCTTACAATATTAGAACAATGAACGTTCACGTGCGGTATACGCCATTTATTGCAAGGAGTGGAACTAACTTGACGCCAAAGGTTTCCATGGTTCAGGTGAGGGACACGGGGACACCGACGCCAAAACACGAAACGTACAACAACCTCGCGCTACTCTTTGTAAGTTGCATAGGTTTCGTGTCCCCATGTCACTGTCCACACAACTTGACTAACGTAATTTAACAGCAGCGCAACATCCAGCATCGGACCACGCCACACACTATTACCCCCTGCCAATGCCGCCTCTTTTAGAATAGAAATAAGTTTCTTCAAACTTACCGTAGTCTGCTTGGCCAACGATTCCGCGTAAGTTCCAAATCCAAGTGAGTGCGATTAAAGCGATACCGCGACGATAACAACAAACACCTTGCTTGAATCGAGAACTCGTGGCCATTTCGGCGGTTCACAACACACGGCTTGGACTAAGAAGTACGTATTCCAGACTACTGAGATGCACGCTATCCCAGAAAGTTTCCTGAAGAGACACGCACGCCGAAGGCAGCAAGCTCGCTGTTCGATCGGCAAAGCAGGAGGTTCTCGGTCGCAGTTGTTGGCGCCCCGGCGCGCCGAGCCAAAGTGAGAGTCGTCGCCGCTCTTCGCTCGCAGCGCCCCCCTGCGGAAAGCGAGGGCGGGAGCGCTCACGGAGCGCGCCGTCACGTGGAACGAGCGCCTGTACTTTGCTACAGTTAGACTCATCGTCTTGCTGGGTTCGTTTGTTAAGAGCGCGAAATAGGCAGCGCAAACCATCGTTTCGTACTTAAGACTCACCATAAAATCATTCCGTCCGTCCGTCCGTCCGTCCGTCCCTCCGTCCGTTCGTTCGTTCGTTCGTTCGTTCGTTCGTTCGTTCGTTTGTTTGTTTGTTTGTTTGTTTGTTTGTTTGTTTGTTTGTTTGTTTGTTTGTTTCTTCCTCGCAGTTGACTTCTGAGGTTCAGCGTATTGGTCGAAAATGTTCGGAATTGAGAACTTGCATTGAGTTGGAGAGAACGCTTCGGGTGATGTGTGCTATCATAGTTTTGTGGGTGGTAATAAACAAAGCTTTGTGAGATAATCTCACCTTTTACTGGAAATTACTTTACAAGAATTCCAAGAACGTTAGAAGCGCATTTCGTGAACCGCGTACGATGTTTGCCCGATGTCCTGAAAGATTGAACGTTTAAAAAGATCATCACCTTCAGGGAATGAGGAGCATAATATGGTTGACATGCTGCCAAAGTTTCAAGAGCGTTAGGTAAATACGGGCTATAGCGAGATTTCGTATGCCAACTTTTCTCTTCTGGAACTTTACGCTTCTCCCTACGCAATAAGTGGAAATCAGCTCGCGTTCAACTTGACAGGACGTCAACTTTTTAAATCCATCTTCTCCCACTTGTATCACCGAGCCTAGATAGTATGCAAGCGCAATTTGTAAACATGCCTGCATAGCGCGAGCTGCTGGTTGTGCCACCTAGTGTTGAAAAACTGTGTGCGGACTGCAGTAAGCGGTGTGTTTTTGTAGCGCCATTGAAAATGGCTTTCGGCAAAGTCGGACCACCTATTGTTCTGCCTTCTTTGAAAACCCCAGAGGAAACTATGACGACCGACCTGCTGCAGTCCGCGTCGTTGCTGTTGAGGACGCAGGTGTCCACCGAATGACGAGGCGACGGATTCCTTAGAACATCGCCGCACAAAGGCGGTCGCTGCGGTGCCGGCCGTCGCAATTTATGATGACTGCCATTATGATGACCGCACTGCGTTACGCAGAGCTCGTTATGCACTGCGTAACGAACGGATAGCAACACCACGAACACGTACATATTTTGGGAGGGCTGTGCTCGCTTATCAAATAGCCGCATTAATAAAGCGTGTGAATTCCCAAGTAAATTTCAGCATGAAACTCTACAGATTCAAGTCTCAAATAAGGCTTTTTTTGTTGTATGAGTGAAGAACCCTTTAACACAAGTGCATATTTATTTTTTAATGTTTTTATGTTTTCGTTGTATGTTCGTAGTAGCCATATCTGTATTTGATTTTTTTTTCTTGGATTGTATATTATTTTCACTATTTGAAAATACCCTGTGATGTAGTCTTTCAAACTGTTGTTTTGTAAATGTATCACTTTGCCTGCTCTCTGTATGGTCCCCAGGTGCCCTCAAGTTGTCTATGACAACTTTTTGCCTGGAGGACCTCCAACATTTTGTTGCAAATAAACTGAACTGAACAACGGATGAGGTAGAACGCGCGCTTGCACTCGGCAAATCTCCTTCGGCACCCGGCCTCGACGGCATCACTCTTCCCATACTACAATCTTTATTGGAGTACCACCCTAATTTCTCTTTGTTCATTTTAAATTCGGCTTTCAGACTTGGCTATTTCCCCCGCGAATGGAGAAAAGGTCGCGTGATCTTCATTTCGAAGCTCAACGGACCATCGGATGACAAATCGTCTTACCGACCGATTACAATGAATTCTCTTCTCTTTGGCAGAATTTCGGAACGTCTGCCAAATTCACGACTATATTTCTTTTTTCTTGCACTCTTGCGCCGTGCTTCACAAAAACCAGTTCGGATTCATGCATGCGGAAGAGCGCCGTCTCGGCTTTGTATCAGCTTCGTAAAAATTTTCATAATTTCAAAAAATTTAATGTCTTGGCTATTCTGATTTCATTGGATCTTAAGGGCGCTTTTGATTCCGTCTTGCACCCAGCGGTTCTCGAATTTCTGCAAAAAACGCGGCTTCCCACGCAATCCGTTCTACCTCCTCCGTTCCTTTCTGTCCGGACGCCTTGTCATCCTTCGTTCGTACCCTGGAGAGGTGTCTGCACCGTCCACGTTGGACAGCCCGCAGGGCTCGCCCATGAGCCCATTGTTACGGGACATAGTTATTTCCGGCCTGCTCGATATTCCCTCTGCCGCCTGAAGTACACTTGCAGGCCTATGCGGACCATACGGTTATCATCGTCCCGGGCGAGAATATAGCGACTATTGAGCGCTCTGCGGCTTTAGTCTTAAGCGGCGTGGTGCAGTGGTCTCCGCGAGCGCGAATGTTGATTATCGTGCAGAAATATTTTTTTTCTTTGTCCTTCCCACACGGCAGCGCCACGGTGAGGAGACCGATGTTAAATGTATGCATGGGTGATGACAGGCTTCAACTCGAGGAAACCATTTAAAATTTTAGGCGTGGTGCTTGAGCTAGTGCGTGAAATGGTGCGAAGCAATATGGTTTTACGAGGATCATTACAGCACATGAAGTCAGAAGTAATGCTCTCCGTCAGGTCATGTAATAGTAATTTTTGTACAACAAATGAACATTTTTTTAAATATATGGGCCTGTTATGGTAATGGTTAGGAAAGGGAACTGATCGCGTTCTCTTCGCGAGATTGGACAGAATCATGACTTTGTCAGCGGGCCACTGATAGAAGCGCCATTCTGACCAATCACGACAAAGCAAGCAAGACTACTTGTATTTCGAATTCTTCTTCCACGGCGGTGCCCCCAAGATACGTGGTTTCAACGAAGGTTTCAATTATTTTCGTGGAAATGATGACAGTCGTTTCTTTCCCCGATTTTGATGTCTTGTGCATATTCACATTCAACAGAAGGAATACATAGACAGTTACCACTTTTCAAAATCTCCTGCCCTCTATTTGCTGCCAAGTTTTGTACTAGAGGAACGTTACCATAATGCGTTTCCTAGAATTCTTTGACCTAGATTACGACTTAGGCTTTTTTCCAGGGCCTCTGAAAATAATAACAATGCCAGTAATACAAGTAAGCCGAGAAAATTGTATTTTCTATCGATATTTTTTTACTTCGAGGACGGACGAAGGTGCATGACCGAAGTAAAAAGGGAGAGTTATTTATACAACCAGCCGATTTATCGCGACTGTTGTATTCTCCCACGAAAAGCAGCTATATGGACCGGAAGATCATATCTCATCATTATAGATCGCACGAGTCTTGTAGACAATCAAAGAGGTCGTGTTGCTCCTCGCGTGCAGAATGTAGGCCCTTTGTTGGGACTGCGGTCTGCGCTGTGTTGTCAACGGAGAAAAACTCCCGCAATTTAGCTTCTGACGGAACGAACCGACGCAGGAGAGTGTGCACGTGAAGTTGCGTGCACTGCTCTCTTTGTTTGACCTGGTTCACCGCGAGCGTGCATTTACATTGCTTTAATGCAATCTCCACGTATACGTCAGCAGCACCCTGCAATGCTGTTGAAGGCTAAAGGTCGTGCAATTTAAGTATAGGGAGAAGCGACGACGCTATTGACACGCGAGAGAGTGGGGCATGGTAGTTCAGGTAAGTTGACTTCACTTTATGCAGTTTGCTACATGTAACATGAGTACGGGGACGGGAGAGAGGAAAATAGAGAGAGAGAGATACGGACTTACGATTCATCGAACGCGCTATACAAGACGCAGCGTGTCTACAGCCTGGCATTCTTGTGTGTCGCCTTGAGGCTTTGCAGATGTGCCTGTGTGGCTTTCTGGGCTCCCAGGACTTTTGATTCGGTAAAAGGCTGATTGTGCAGTGCGATCAAGGCGCGTTGGAGAGTTGGGTCTTGCTATTCGGGGTGAAAAAAATGGCAGAGGGGCCTGCTCGATATAGAGCTATGATATCTGCATCGTGCGCACATGGAGGAGTCCGCCATTTCTGTGCGATGGTTGTGTCAGTTGTTGAACGCTGTCCGACCCACACGACGCAGCAGCGTTGTGTAACATTGCGAGAGAGCTGATGGCAACTCCTATTGGAATTGACTGTCTGCTGGGCAGGAGAATAGAATGCCCTTTCCGCTCCCGTCGCCACGGCAGCAAATTTGGCTTCCCTTATATTCTCTGCTTGCCTGATTTACGATATTCAATACAAAGTTAACATGCACCTCCACCCCTCATGTAAGACCCCGTGTTACAAGGATGAGTGTTACAATATTTATATATATGTATGTATGGTTTCAATTTCTGTTTCGGTCAACCTCTCTGCCTCTTCAATCTCATTCTCTTGCTTCAAAACTCAACAATTCGACAATTCAGAATATAGCTCTGAGAAGAAAACATCAGATTCACCGCTCACTGTCTCGCACACTATTGTAAGCTCAACCCTTTGAAATCGCAGGAACTACGTATTCTCCACTTCTTAACGAGTCCAGCGTTATCTAATTTGGCCCTTTTTATTTTATTCTACATGCTTACTTGAAAAATTTTACATTCACAAGGTTAGTTTTGACATTTCCTTTTTTTGTGTGTGCCGCTGAACCAAAGAGCAAGTCCAACGAAATAACTTTTGTGTCTGATATACTGCACGACGAGATTGCAGATAAGAAGTGCGTGGTGGTTTCGTACCGCAAGGTGAGCTGATCTAATCGTGTGAAGTCATGACGCTATTTATTTGTTACGCCAACCCAGTGAGGGCCGCAGCAACTCAGCCACTGGGGAGGATTCTTTTTTATTGTTCAGCTATGCTACTAGTTCGGAGATGACCCGCCATGGTAGCTGAGCAGTTGTGGCCTCGTCCTCAGCTGAGCTCGAGGTCACGGGATCGACCCTGGTCGCGTACCGTGCATTGGACGTCCGTTAGAGAACCCCACGTGGTAAAAAAAAAATCCGGAGTCCGCCACTACGGCATGCCTCCTGATTATTTCGTGGATTTGTCACGCAATATCTCACGTTTATTGAACTGACATCAAACTTCGAAAAAACAAAAGACTTGTATGCGTCGTCCAGGGTGCTGACATATGAAAATACTTACCTAATTATGTTTAAATATTATTAAAAATAACTAATAAATATTAAACATTATTCAGTAATGTTCAAAGTCAATGAGTTTTCAATATGGCTGAGTAAAGATCCAGAGAAAATTGTAATCATCCTAACGAGGCAACGCAAAACAGATTTCCAGCAGAGCACCCCACCCTTTCGCTGCCGTAGCGTGGAAACTATCTTAAGTGTTTTCTACAACTTGAGAGAAATAGCAAAAATTGAAAGAACCGTCTCTAGGGAACGGCACCAGTGCATTATCAATTCACGACGAAAGGCCTGCGCCGGAAAAAAAAAATAATCGATAACGTCAATTTGACTCCTTTCCCGGCGCTTTTGCACAGAGTGATCATCAGCATACGGGACTTCCATTCTCGCTTCGCATGCTTCCACTAATCATTTAGTGCATCTGGTACGTGTGACGCAGACATATTGGCCCTTCCACGTCCAATGAAAGCATGTTGGCAAATGCGTTTGCCCTCCAATTGCTTTCACTGTATAACGATTGATCAATATATACGTCTTCCTCCCATGACTGAATCGAACGCATGAACACATGAATTGAACCGAACGCGTGGGTGCTATGGCTGGGTAAAGAAGACGCAAAACGTGTACGTATGTTCCTGGTACGCTTAATATAAATGTTAGAGTACGTTTCTGCAATATACCGCTTTAATGTAAACTATATTTTCATTTATCTGCATGTACTCTAACGACGACAACACCATCGACTGCAACAATAACCTTAAGCTACAACGAGTGTTTCACGTTAACACAAAATAACGACATGAATGGGAATAACACGGGTCTGCCGTTGTCAATTGCCCACCTTTTTTTTTTTTCATTCGAACAGAATGATAACATCTTGAATACATGTCCACGTTGTTGTTATCTTTATCTGCAGTGAAAAACACAGACTAGAGTGCCGGAGACCAATTGGCAACTGCCACCGGGAGAGGCCCAGTACCGATTGCCTTAAAGGCAGCGAGGGTAAACGTGTGCATAGGCTCAGGAAAGGCAAACAAACGATAAGGGAGATGGAATAGACGTGTGCATGGGCACACATACACGCACACGCAAGCACATTCACTCACGAACACATACAGCCAGCATGTAGTCAGTGGTCGCTCGACCTGGCATTTTGAAGTCGGAAAGTGGTGTGCCGTGTTAGAAAAAAAAATCAAAATGAAAAAAAAGATAGAGAGAAAAAGAAAAAGGTAGTGGACATCAACAAGACGTGCATTCGGTTTGCTACCCTACACAGGGGTAAATGGTACAAGAGGAGGCAAGGGGGCGGCACCCACTAGCAGTGAGGATATAAGCATTGCGGCGAAGTATGTATCTTATCCTAACCGTGGGATACAAACTGCAGGAAATCAGACATCCACCAGTTCGTAGCAAGCGCTACAAAGGAAACCCATACGGGTTCCTCGAAAGAAAAGCCTCAGAGTTGAAGAAAAATTCGTCCTGGTCCGGGACTCGAACCCGGGACCACCACCTTCCCGGGGCAGCCGCTCTACCAACTGGTGGATGTCTGATTTCCCTTTATTCATTACTTCTCTCCACCTTGCGGGTTTCCGCAGAACTACTACGTCAAACTGCAGGAAACTAATACAATTATACGTAATACCGGATTCCCCAGTTATCAGCCTGTCGTCGTGACAATGAGGCAAAATTAAGCGCTTTGAAAGACCGTTTCTTTTTTTTTGTACCATTGAGGAAAATAGTTTATGACACTTTGCTCAGAGGCGCGTTTTTTCTTTTCTTCCTTTTTCTGGGGCTCATCATCTTCACGCCTTAAAAACGTCTGTTTTTGCAAGCCACTTTTATGAATGCATCGTGATGAAAAAGTTCTGGAGAGCGGTGCGGTGTTCACTGTCAGAGCTTCCTGCTGTCGCTGTAAACGTCGACGGGGGAATCGCTTGAGGCCTACGGATTGTTGGTCTTTGGTTCTGCAATCCATGATTTCTGCGCGTTGTCTGATCTAGCTTTTGCGCGATTATTCTACTCAAACGGACTTTTAATCTTGCTTTACTTCTACCAAGCTGCTTCCATTGTCTGCTTGAAGGACGCGTGAATAGATATGGAATGGGAAAACGGGGGTATCACGTTGTCAACCACTGGTGCTTTCTTTATCGGCATTCTATACGAGATCATTATTTCTTTTATTGTTGTTTCATGAAAATAATCTGGCAGCACATACCAATTTCCGGAGTCCCCCACTACGGCGTGCTTCATAATGAGAGCGTGGTCATGCCACCTAAAACTACATAATTTATTTGGGTTTTATTTGAACATTGCATCGAAATGCAGACGACGATGTTCCACGAGCAGACGAGTTTATTAATACAAAGCGTTGTATACTCCAGTCCGCGAAAATCCGTCCGCGTCAGTGTGACTGAAAGATCGTACCAAAAATGGCCGATGGCGCACTTTAGAAACACGTGAAGGAATGCTCGGATTGACATCAAATTTCTCAGCGAGGTTTCTTTAAACGAAGTAAATTAATTAGCTTTAATAGAAAATTTGGTAAATTTCAGTCTGGGTGGGAACCAAGGTCGGGACTCCAGGGTGCGAGACGAACAAGATTCCCTGACAGACCGGTGGCGCTACAGTTCTGGCTGACTATGGGGTGGTTAGGCTAACTGCCCCAAGTTGCTCAGATTTCTTCAAATTTCAGTCTCAGTATGCAGGGTAACTTGCAGAAAGAAACTGGAGTTACAGCTCACTTTTTTAGTAAATTTTATAATCGGATGTTGTTAGTATCGGATGTGTTGTCTTTCTTCACTAATTACGATTATTGTATTTCTAATACCACAGATGATATGATGCCGTTGTTCGCGAAGTTGACTTTTCTGTTTGTAATTAACCCCCCTACGATAATGCCCAACTCGGGCGCTGTAGGTATTTGTAATAAATAAATAAATAAATAAATAAATAAATAAATAAATAAATAAATAAATAAATAAATAAAATTTCTATTCATTTGGATTTGTCAATAAATAAATGTGTGGGCTATGCGTGCGTCATTGGGCACATAACGGCGCAGTCAATGCGGAGGAGGTGGCGCCACCTCTTGAGCGTACAACGGCCTGCATGGTGAGCCACACAGCAACAATGAACATCAACCCAAAAGTGAGAGAGGCTGAGGTAATCTCATTGGTGGTGGCAGTGGAAAAGAAACCTGCCATGAGTAACTACTTAAGAGGAAAAAAACCGAAATCAGAAAAAGAAACAATTTATGATAACTCAAAGGGAAACTCAAAACTTTTCGAAGCGAGGTCATGACGCCTTAGAAGACGCACTTATAAAGCGAGATATAAGAAGGAAAAAAGCATGAGCTTGCTGCCGGAAAGCTGGGGGGAATTACTGAGCACGTTTCATGGAATGTGAAGATGTCTGCCCAATGGTTGATTTCGGAATCACTAGCCTCCTTGAAGCCCTTAGGTTCAGCGGAGGCACGGGGAAGGTAAACATATCCACATTAGAGATTAATAAGAGGTGATTGGAAGTTTGGTTGAAGAAAAGTAGAGAAACGACAAACAACGAAGGTGTACAAAAACGCAAAGTTCACAATAAGGGTTCAGAAACCTTAATTATGGGAATTCATTGTGTTTTCTTTTCTTCTCATTTTTTTTTCTTTTTTAGCACAGGTCATTAGGCAATAAAATAACAAGAGCTCGGTGGCGCAACTAACCGCCCCGTTTCAAAGGGCAGAATCATAACATCCATCCATCCATACATCCATAGCATGAGCGCGTTCATGGCGTTACCGATGTGTACAAATGGTATAACGCTTTGGCATTCCCACACGTAAGCAGTCTTAAGTGTCTCTGCCGACTTTGTTTTGTGCGGTATTGTTTGAGGGTTGCCTTTAGGGTTTTTAAGAGTTTCCAAACTTTTCTTTAGATAGAAACTGTGCCACGTTTTCTAGTTTTTTTTTTAATTGAGGCTTTAGGATTATTCACTTGAAATCAACGAACGCTGCGCCAGGTCTGTTATTCTGTTTTTGACATTCAACGCAGTGTCAATTTTTGTGGGTTTATTTTGTTAATTATTTTTTGTACGCCCTTGCACAAATCGTACGCTTTGACTGTTCAGTATTCACGATGAAAGGGTCATTCACCATTCCATTTTATTGGTGTAACTGTCGCCTAAACTCATGTCAGTCAGTGTTAATGTTGATAGTTCACGCCTTTGAACATACGTCTAAGATTCCCCCATTCTATACGGTCAGGCTTCGCTACTCGTGAGCTGTTTGGCTATTTAGAAAGGTGGGTTTAACAGTATTTCTCGCGAGCATAAATATAATAAATTTGTGCCACCAATCTCACCTGACGTCGCTGATGGACGCCAGGTGCATGGAACTTCCACATTAAAAGCACCCGACATCAACACATAAGGAGTCTTGCCTAACCCTGAACGAAATCTCTCCTTTGTGAAGCACGCCAGGCAATATTCATTTAGTATTCAGTTAAAGAATTCATGAAGCGTTGACTGGTATTGACCGATGCGAGTGTGCTTGACTCAGGCGCGAAATCAAACTTTCATTATTATGTGCCTCTTTTACGGAAAGTGCTCACTTTTTAAAGCTTGTACACGTTCAGAAAGCAGTTGAAAAGCCAGCGTAAAGGGTCGGTTTTCTTACAGATTTAAGACCTCACACTCGGTAAAAAGGAAGCGTTGAGCTAAATATTTTGTGGTAGCGGTAACGAAGCTCGTAAATACAGTCGACTGCAGTTAACATGAACTCGCCTAAACAATAGACACAACGTTTACAATACTTCGGTTAAACAAAGTGGTACTATTTGCGAACTTTAGTTAACAGAAACGTTAACTGAAACTACCATTTACTTGACCGTCGGCCGTTATACGACATATTAAGCCAGAAAAGTACGACAATTATATCAAATGGTCAAGCCAAATTAGCCAAGAAAATAATTTCGTTGGGTACTTGCAGGCAAGTGTAGGGAAATAATGGCTTCGACATTTCGACGGTGTTTCCGCATTGAGCGCTTGGCTAGGCACATGGTCGCTCGGGAGAAAGATGGCTCTATCGAGACGGAACAACTTCACAATCAGGTTTTCACAAGCGCTTTAGTAAACATCGCGGGAATACGACACTTTAGCTAATGCCATTGTTATCTACTCTGAGGAGAACATTGAAGGCAATATCGCAGACGTTCGGGACAAAAACCATGATTACAGAGGCAGTCATGGCATAGGCATGATTGCTTCGGCGCGCTTTACTGTGTCAGACGAGGCACCGAATAGCTAGCTTCAAGTCTGCAGCGCAAATTTGAACGTGAGGCCTGTGTGGAATTTCTGCGAAACCATTCGCGCGTGAGCCCTTATACCTTGCACAAGAGATGACAAGCGAAATTGAAAGCAGACCAAAATAACGTCTTTATTTTTTTTTTCAATCGCAGTATAAATTGAAAGCACTTGGAGTACTTCAAACACCTTATTTTATTCTGTTTCCTTAACCTTGACGAAACTCCTGATAAACCCTGATAAACGGGACGCCTTCTTTCTGTACTTTCGAGTTTCCTTTAAGCTGAGTCTACAGTACCCAATTACACTTTTGGGTAGTGTAACTGTGTACCATGACGAGCTACTGGTCGCTACGACCACTGACTCGGCTTCGGCTGCTCCCGCATGCCACCTGATGCAGCGGCATGCTTGATCTCACCCCCCCCCCCCCCCCGTGACTGTATAGCGACCGCACACACTGCGGAAGCAAACACAGCGAAGAACCAATTCACCGCGGCCTCAGTGCTTCCCTTGCACGGTGCACTCTAATCTGACGTCGACGGCACGTGTGGGTAATAAAAGGTCCCAGGGCTGGCTTATCTTCGCTGCCAGCTAAGCCTTTCTTTCCTTAAGGGCGTCTCGCTTTATCGACGTGGTCACGAAATTCCTTGCAGCATGTACCGCACAAAGCTGCGTTATGAGGTCGATCATGGAAACCTTATACCTGGCTGTCTTTCCAGAGTAAGATGGAGGGGGGGGGGGGGGTAGCGGGTTAGGTAGAGGACCCGCGTTATCGACGTATCTCATTATGCAAACAGGCGCCCTCACGATGCCTTGTAAAATTCATCCGCTTTCCTCCAAACCCTCCATCCTCACTCTATGTACGCCGCTCGGTTTAACTAACGCTCATTCCCGACTTCCAGATTGGGGGTAATTAGGGCGACCGCTCTGTATCGCACGTAACAAGCGTTGTCCGTCCTTCTAAACAGGGTGCTATATCGTCGGGGCACAACGACGTCCCTCACAATTGAGACCTAGATAGACACGCCGGTGGAAAGGGAAAGTGCGGTGTATACGTTGGGCTTCAGCGGAATGTCGCTGAAAGTTGCCAGCCGAGAAAGCTTCGAGGATCCAGTGGCACCGCATGCTTGGGTGCACAAAACAACAACGCGACAAACTAACTCAATAAATGTTGGTGTTGGTTTTATAAAACGAGGTAATCTTGGCTATCCAGGAAAACCCATTTCTGGCCGCATACGCTTAAAGTTTAGACAGGAATAAATTGATTATATGGGAGCACGTGCCCGAAAACACTTTATGCTCGGCTTGTCCATGCTCGTATGTCTTCACGTGGACTGATATTTGTCTGTCGGGAGTAAACGGAAGTTCGTTTAAGAACCCTTCAGATTAGCGTAAACGTGCGTGAATGAATGAATGAATGAATGAATGAATGAATGAATGAATGAATGAATGAATGAATGAATGAATGTTGTTCCCGCTTGACAATGATTTCAGAAGAAATGCTACAATTCAGAAGCTGAAACGAGTTTATCGGCGGCGGCACAGCAGCACTGACATACAGTCAAGGGCCACATGCGCACTCTGTCGATCACAACAATCACCTTCATTGCCAGGATAAAACAACAAAAAAGAGGTGCGAACGCCATGACGTGAGATGTGTGTTCCCTAACTGTCGCGTCTCTACTGCGACTGCCTTCTTTTCAAGACCAAGTATGTCCGTGAATTTCACGGGGTACTTCTGAAATGAGCAAGGCTCTCTTAACACGTTTGTGCACAAACGACTGTCCAGCACTTGAAAACTCCGTTATTTTTATGAGACAGGCGAAATGCTTCGAACAACGAGAACCGTTTATGAGATTGCTGTCTGGCGGCACGCATCAGTGAATCGCTCGAAGCGAAGCTTGGTAATCGCACGGATTTCCACGTGTAACGCATAACCTCACTCTTTGTTGGTGCGAAGGGAGCTTACAGCTACACAGAAGTTAACTATAGGTTCCTTGCGGGTACTATACTCTGATTCGTGACGTCTGTAATGCATCGAGGTCAATTCACGGTTCTCATGAAAGTTCTCTTCGCGTGAGGCTGCCCGCATGATGTCAACAGCTCAGACGCTGTCGTAGGAATGTCGAGTCATTCGATGCGCCGGCAAATTGCGGGCACGCTAGATAACTTCATTCGTTTTATTAGCGGTTTGTTGGTGACGAGCTTTACAATGCTACAGAAAAGCGAGCTCCTCCGTTAATATATACCCGGTGATCATTTTTAACCGATACTGAATTTCTTTTTAATCGCCTGTGACATATAGCATAACTATAGTCATTGAGCTGGATTATTCGAAGAGTTGGGCGTCGTTTTGCACGAGAAATTGACACACATAGTCTCCTAATTAAGAAGTCACAACTTACCTTCCTAAACAATTACGTAGTCACAACTTACCTTCCTAAACACTTACGTTACGCACATATTGCAATTAGTAATTGTAGCCGATAAGATGGCATGGCATATCCACTTTGAATGAATTTTGAAGATTACACAAGTTTCGAGATTCATTGCCAAATTGTGCGAGTGCACTGAGTGTTCCAGTTACTTTTGTGCTTCAGTGCATAAAAGGGCATTTCGGTAAAAAAAAAGAGTAAGTGAAACAACAGTGGATTTTTACCGCCAGTTCGATGGTCCATATGAAGAAACCCATGCCATCCTTTAAATTCGTTCCAAGTGGTTATTCCTTGAAAGCCACCCGGTAATTGCAATTGCAATTCATAAATGACAATATCTGCCATAAAATAAGTGAATTAGTGAACTTTCGTAAATCAGTTATTGTGTTTCGATTTCTTGAGCAAGTAGTGTCTGCCTCTTTGTATAGTTCAACTCGAGGACTAGTATTCTGCTATATGCCGCAGGTGACGTTCTTTTTTCTAAAAAAAAAATCTGTAAAACCTAAAAATGATTACGCCATATATAATATTGAGCAGAACGAGATGATGCTCCAACATGGCTCGTCGTTTTTTGCAACCAAACGCTATGCGCGTCTTTACAGGCCTTCTAACGCGCCACTAGTGTGTCGTGGATGCACCGTCGATACCAATACAGGATGACGGCGCAAGCGCCAGTAGCGTGAACGTACCTCATGTGTCTGCATTATTACTATCACACTAAAATATTGATTTAGCCACATTATGCTGCCTCCGCAGAATTTACCACTGACGATTGAGACAGACACTTGCGAAGTTGATTCTCAAAGTAAGCGATAAGCTTGTTGTGTAGCGTGCTGTATATCTTTGTGCCATCAGTGAAGGACGAAACCGCATGACCACATGCGAAGATACAAAAGGTCGATATCTCGCTATCGACCACAATGCCAAATGATGGCACGCCACAGTGCACATGCATTTGGGCAACCTTCGGCGCCATGTTATAACGGTGCACAAATGTATATACGCCGCGACTTCATGGCGTGTTTCACCTGCTTATCAAGTCTCTACGCGATACAAGGTTTGAAAGTGAACGGCGAACCGTATGCGTCGTCGTGCTTCGAAAAACGTACAATGCACGGCGCTTGTCAACTTGGTTTCGATGTCTGGAGTTGTACTTTTGCTGCTAAGTGCTTCAGACCGCTGTGCAAGGCTAGGTGCACTTGCAGTAACGTAACACCCTTCGTGTTTCTTTGTAGCGTTACCTTTCCCGGTGCCCTTTCTGTCCGGCTCTTCGCGCATCGTTACTGGTCCACGTTATCAACTGGATAAGCTGGGCGTGAATGGGGCACGGTAAGAGTGGCCTACAATCGAGCAAGGTACATGACAACGAAGTCACGGCCCTGCTTCACATGCCTATGTCGTTCTTAAATCGAAAAGGCTCGGCGCATCAGCGGACAAACGCAGTGTAAATCTCGCTGTCAATCGCAAGGCCGAATGCACCACAACACAGAGTCTACGCGTGTCTTGTAATCACATCATCTCAGTCGAAACTCCGTAGCAACACGCACTGTCCCGAGAATATTGGCTGCAACTTCATTACAATGGTACTCGTCAAGCGGCAGCGCTCGATGGCCGAAGGTCTAAGACAATATAGGGCGCCTCTACATCTCCTACTACGAGACGTCACTGCCGCAAGTACAAACCAATATTATGCGTTCCTCGCTTTCTCTTCAAACCTTTCCGTTCTCTCTTCGCCCCTTATTATCCTCCTGATTTTGAAAACAAGGTCTTCTTTGGTGATTGAACCAGGTTTCGCGTATCTGGGATCTGGGGGTCTTGTAACCGCTACCAGAAAACAAACGCCCGTTTCGCGTCTACAAAGCGTCATAGCGAATGGTAAGAGGCATCCAAATGTACGTCTCAACGTGATAAGACCCGAGAACTAGTCGAAGAGTAGCAGAAGTCAGCGCTACGACCGTAATTAGCGCCAATGTAACCAAAAATTAGCACTAGAAAGTGTACCCCTGTAAAGGGTGCACCTCCGTAAATATAGACATGTTGAGGCAAAGCCACCGTACGGCAAACTTGTGGGAAGTGGAGCGAGTTTGCTTGGACTACGCAGGTCTCGCAAGAGGCAATGGTGTCTGGAAGGCGGCTTCTGCCATACCTACAAGACGCGAGAGTTAGTGATAGAGTAGGCAAAATAATGGTGCAGACATACGCGCTAATATAGCCCAAAATTAACTACATTGCACCATAGACTACACTATCGGCGGGATCAACGTACCTGACCTCTTAATGAAAAAAACGATGGTCAACCAGATGTCGACTCTAAAGAATACACGGTTCGCATAAATGTCTGTGAAATATGATATCGATAGATAGAAAGTCCAACTTAAAAGGGCGTCTGAACATAAATGCTTAGGTGTCATTCTTACAGAACATCTTTCTTGGTCTGAACACATCGAAAATGTATGCTGTAAAGCCCTAAAAAAAGTTCGTTATTTACGCTGCACTTTAGCTAAGACTACCCGCGATGCTAAACTACTATTACATAAAATGTTAATTCACCCTTTTCTACAATATGCATCTGTCAATTGATTCCCCTACAAGCAATGTGAAATAAGTTCGCTTATTGACTTTCAGAGAAAATTTTTCCGTTTCATTTGCCAGAATTACAGCTGCAGTTTCTCACCAACACAGGCTCAACAATCTTTGAACACCGAGCCATTATATTCACGTTATCGCATCGTAGCCTTAAAACATTGATATGCAATTAATAACTCCCCCTTTGGTCTTTCTGAATGTAACTATATCACATTTGCTAACGCAAGTTGTAACCGTAGCTTCCACGCCTTGAAAATAACACCCATTCTTGTACTAACACAGTCAAATACAGTTTTTTATCACATACAGCAGAGCTTTGGAATTCTCTACCCCGTAAGATTCGTTCGATATCACTAAAATATTTTATAGCTACCACTGGTGAGCACTTCGCTAACGTGCAAAGCATTTTTTATCATTCATCTTTTTGTGTATGTGTGTGTTTTAATGTGTAATGTATAGTAATGTATAATGTTCCCACTCAGGGTATAGCCCTACATTGGGCTGCAGTCTATCTAAATAAATAAATAACTGAAACGTGAGTGAATAATGAACGTAACAAAGGATGACAAAGAATGAGCAATACCTTGCGGCCTTCTGCGGGTAGCAATGAAACGGCGTTCTTAAATCCTCAGATGAAGCAAGCGGCGGCTGTTGAGACATGGCAGCGCACATTCGCGTCTTTTCGTGAGCATGTGCTGCCCAATAGACAATGTCAGGCGCTTGTTTTTACAGCGAAGCTGTTTATGGCTAGGATTCCGAGCATTTTTCGTGTCTGTCAACAAATCCGCATGAGCAAAAACTATAACCATAGGATTGGCTCATACCACAACTCGCGCGTTCTTCTTCGTCTTCTACCACATATGGCTCGTTGTCGTCTCTCAGCGTAACCGCGCGAACACGATTGTTCCACTGCTCGCGCGTTCGTCGTCGTCGTCTTCAACAGATGGTTCCATTGCCGCTCGTCATGCCAGCGTTACCGTTCTGCCCCTTCCTCTGCGAAGGCGCTGACGCCACTGGCCCACTGACAGTCAGTGCGGTGATGTCTGTCTCAAATTCTTTGCCTCAATATATCGCCAAATGAAAACACGAATGTATATAACGAATGTCTAATACACAAGAACACGGATGTATAAAAATAAATATGTGTGCGTACCATTCATCATGACGACCACCGACCAAGACAATGTTATCTTGGCTACTAGGCGCGAAAACACACACGACACAAGGAAGGGGACGGGACAGAGCGCCCTTCCTTGTGTCGTGTGTGTTTTCGCGCCTAGTAGCCAAGATGAATTGTGACCAACTCGCCCAACAAGACGTCCTTTTAAGACAATGTTAGTACCTTTGTTCAAAACGCTGCAATACGTTTTTGTCGTTTGCTGCATAGCTTCGCCGGTCATTCACCTTCAAAGAGTGGAATAGCTCATCATTTCTTTCTTCCGAGTGAGCAAGAGTGCAGTTTCACACACACTCGCAGTAATCACGAAAAATTGTCCCCACCTGCGTACGTTCGCATTCCATTCTCCTTCCATTGCGAAAAGTCCGGAAGGTATTTTGGGCGACTTGGTTATTGCACTACACCTAGACCCAAACACCCGAAGTTGTGTGTTTTTATCGAGAGGCCATGCTTATTCGTAGCGATCTTGTTTTACGGCTCGCACATAGGGGCATATTTCCTGTGCGTTGTGTCCTGTGCCATTTCTTCATGTCTGTGCGTGTCTGTGAGCGTTAAAATAAGTTCACCCTCTGTAAGACGATGCTGACAAAATGACCCTAAATGTTTCGAATATAACAGTCCAGATTTCTGGGACAGCAAGCGTCGCTTTATGCTCAAGCCCAGAGAAGAAACCATAGGTATTCAAGCAAGGCTTTTCTAAATAGATAATACTGTCGGACGGAACAGCCTCGAGCGAGATTTACTACCCTTGCAGCTTACCGCTGGCGGTGCCTTCCACTGTGATAGTGGAAAGCGGTGGAGTATTGAGGTCGCTTCGCCCTCAGAATTAGTGCGTGTCTAAGAATATATTTTACTTCCGGGATACTAACAGCACGGATCCATTCTTTACGAGTTCACCTCGATAGGGAAGACCTTTCCCAACAGCGTAGCCTTAAAACCCCTAACGAACAAAAGTACCAAGTGCGGTAGACGCAAACCTTTATGACGAGTGTTTATATTTATGTCTCAAGCAACAAGTACAAGGCGGAGTACGTAAAAGCAAAAATATACTGCAAGCGAAGTCTTATTGGAAAATAATTACAAAGAGAATGTCTTTCTACAGGAAGATCCCACCGCTATATATATTCGGGACAATTACCTGGCTACGCTGTTACTTCGTGGTATTGTTCGCATGTCCTTCCGGACCAGTGTCAGTAATGAAAGGAACCTTTATAGGAGGCATGACCTAAATGTTAGCGGTTTATATGATGCAGCAAAGTGGCTCAAGTTGTAGCTTTGATGACAAAACTTGCTTGAAGATGTAGAATATATGTAGCCTTTTCTATATATACTGTATAGATTATATATAGGCAACCTTCGGCCTTAAGCTTGTTTTTGATTAAGACCTGCACACGTTTAACAAATCTGCGAACCACAACAGGCAACAGAAAGAGCATAATTACCACACAAAAGATTTCGCTGTGTTCCATATTTCTAGCGGATCTTTTTTTCCTTTAGTAAACACCACCTATGTAAAGAACAAGTTTTACTTAACACAAAACAAAACATAATTCTCCACAACTGTTGTCTGTGTATGTACAGCATGCATACAGCCTATAACCAAAAGAACAGTTGGATGAGATGATAAAAACAACACAAGAGTTAACAACACATGTTTTTGTATCGATTTTTTGTGCAATAGTGTTTGCTGAATGATATATTTTCAGCGCCAACAGGACTTACTCGGAAATGAAAGGAGAAATGTTCTGTTTTCGTATTGTGCACCGATGGTGAAGTTCTGGCACATGTCCTTATTCTATGGTATTGAGTATACATAAGAGTGAAGTATGTGTAATAGTGGGCGTGAACACAAAAAAAGATACCCTGCGAAAGTTTTCTCTGTAGTCCTCATGCGCCGTTTTTAGCCTTTGGTAGCTGTCACCATCAGTGGCACGTTTGGCGAATTGCGCCATTTCTAGTACTACAGCGGACGTTCAATGTTAATTTATTATTCATCTCCTTGTGGATGCTAAGTGGGCAGAAGGCTAAAGCCTTGAAGCCATTCCAAACGTTGTCTGCATAAAGTGTGACCGGTATTTGTTTTCATTAACAGTCCGGAGACAAAACGTTCGCAGAGAGAAGTGCTTAGGTCATTACTTCCACTATAAGGGAAGCGAAAAACCTGCTTGCTTTAAAAGAAAAGAAACAGAAGATACAACCTTTGTCATAAGTATACGGACTACTCGGTGCCTTCACCAGTTATTTCTTTAGGCTGTGTGGGGTGGTTCTCGTGGCACTGCTGCACTACACGTCTCTGGATGGTGTAAAATTTTGGAGCCGTGGCCTCCAACTGTCCAACCTCTGATCTCCCGATTGGCTCGAAATCGTCAAGCTGAATCGATAACACCATTTAGAACACGTACTAACACATTCAAGTTTTCATTTTTTCCACGAACGATCACCGAGTGGAACGCTTTGCCGCTATGTATGCTTCAAAACAGTGACTCATTCGAGGCATTGACGTCATAATATGAAGCGCTTTTCTTGTTTTCTCTTGCAAAGGACTGTTTTTTTCTAAAGTTTCAATGTTCATAATTGTTTTTATGGCCGCAAGGTGCTCATTTATGTGTCATCTTTATGTATATATTATTTTTTTCTCCCTTCATTATTTATGATGATTTCTGGTTGATGTTTTGCCAGTGCTTGTGAAAATCTTTTTTCTACCCCTCCTGCATGGGCCCTAGCTTGGGCCTGTAGTATTTTGTAAATGAAATAAATTCACGAGTCACACATAGGGGCGTGCTTTAGCCTGCGCCACCGGCGCATCTCAAAAAGGGGTAGTTGACTTATGTTACCGCAACGTCTCATGGAGGCTAAGCTGACCCGCACCATCGTATACAAGAAACTCTATATGCCTCCGGCTTTTAACAGCCGAGTGCTAGCAAACCAGGCGTAATCCGGTGTACCCCACGTAGGTGCTTCTCATTGTCATTTCTTTCTCTCTTCTCGCGACTTACAAGCTGACTTCTTCTATGTCAGCGAAATGAAATCTATTTGGATTACTCGCGGATTACGCGCGGATTACGTTCAGAATCAACGAGGGTAAAACTATTTCTTTTTTTCGTTTTTTGTTCACTCAGGAGGTCGCTTACTATGCTTACGAAGCCTGATCACTTATTGAGATTTGATACTCCGGCCCGTTATCAGTACATTAGAGATTAGCGAAGTCAGTGTCGAGTGGGAGTCTTGTTGGCTTTCACGTCGCCTTTTTATTGTGACGCACTACAGCACCTTGAACAATGAGTACACCTAAGAGACTGTCTAACGAGTGCTCATGTCACATCTATGCAGACCACCAGGTTAAGCACCACTTTCCTACAACTCAACGAAGCATTTACCGGAAGTCAGTAGCGACACGTTGCTTGTTTGAACTGTCAGCCTAAATTCAAAGGCAAATATTTCCAAAACTATTCCAATACGTTGTTCCGGCTTCATGCTCACCCGCATTTGTAGCAGAGGCCGAAAGCTTGCTGCACGCTCATAAACCTGCTACAGAAGGATTACACGTCTCACTTACATAGAACTGCGCGGGCCAAGCGTTCTGACCAGTTAGGCTTTTGTTGGCGTCTCAATTTATGCTCATGGCACACTTTGTTCGCCTTTCAGGAAATAACGCATCCATTAGGGTGAATTCAGACATGAACAAGTCTAAAACAACTTTCATCTGTTCTAGCTTCTGCGAGCTTGCTTACGTTTGTAAATTAAATTTAGTTCAGCCACAATATTATGCGTTATGGAACTTGCAAAACTGTAAAGCCGGCTAAGGAATGGTTTCTCATTCCAATCCTATGTACTTACGCGTAATAGATGTCCTAAATATTTTTTTTCTGGTCACGCTTCCTGTATGATGATGGTATCTATATACGCACGAGTGCCCGCTCCGCGTCGTCATTTGTCATACGAGATGTCGCTGCGGCTAGCCAGTAATACGAACGTGTACAGCTCGACCTGTGACCGCGATATAAGCACAGCACCCAATGAGACGAGGCCACGGGCCCCGACGCAGGAGTCAATCAGTCTTAATTTCTTCGCGCTGAGCAAGCATTGTGCGCGAAGTGCAGTTTTGTAATTGCCGGTGCACCGGATAAAAAGCACCCGCGCACGCGAGATAGCACCGAAAACGGTTCAGAAAAGCAAATTCAACAAAAAGGCCCACAGAGTCGCTTACAAGACTGTCCCGCGTACTCTCCAACAATCGTCGACTCGAAGGAAGCTCCACTCCACGAAGTTAAGCACAGCGCCCTCGCTCAGCTTGTGAAGACGCTGCACTTCTCGGGAAGTGTCATAGATGATCGCGAAGCACAGGGACCACTTCCAGCGATGGGTGACGCTTTCCGAGTCATGGTGGAGTGGTCAGTGGAGAAACTTTATAGAATATGGGGGTGTACGTCTCGCGGCTTTTTTTCCTTCGTATTCTAGAAGAAAATCGACGTTCTTAATCAGCTTCGATGGTGGCTACGTGAGCGCCATAATCGATTAGCATAAAAAGCAATCTGGAGATCACTCGAGCTGTTTCCTTGCGGATGAAAATTGGATGTCATCTCCAAGGAATGGGTTTATTCGCTCTGAGAAAAGATTTCTCTGCTCAGGGAGCTACAAGTGGAGGTGGGAACCAACAGCGAGGAAGTTATGGATTTCACCTAGGTCAGTAGTATTATTCATCCGTCATAGCACTCAGATTAGTTTTGCGTAGTTTGTATTTTCCAAAATTTAAATGAAATGTTGCACTACCTATAGAAAGGTCTTAAGAAGTAATAATATATCTAAAAGCCGAGAATTTAGTTTTCTACTTTCAGTATTGTCCGCGTTCCTAATTCTAAATCCCAGTTTAACTAGGGCCAAATTACAGAACCACGCGGGCATCGATTCATGACTGCTGGCGATGCACAGAACTGCGGTCTCGCAGCTTCTCGAGTCTGTTCTTGTAGGCTGTGCCCTTTACTTGCCATGACGCTAAAAGAAGGGGGGGGGGGGAGGTGACAACGCGTACGAGAGACGACGAGAATAAGCGTTCAGTGTCTGGATCCCTCGTGCTTCTGACTTCAATGATAGCTACGTTCCTTCATGCCGAAGTCCGGAACTCGGTCCGTGCTTTAGGACGCAGCAAATAGTCACGTTTCGAGCCTGCGGCGTGACCTAGACATTCTCCTTCAGCTGATGTTTCTTTCGCGTATTTGTCTCTTTCACGCTGTATGCATGTTTTTGTGATTATTTTGTTATATTCGTTCTTTCCTCCTCACTCGGCTGCTTGTGTTGCCGATCTTGCCATTTCTCCACAGCTGACTTGTTCAAGTATTTATTGCCGATTTCGTCGGTTCCCGCTTCTTGATGTCTCCGTCTATCCTGGGCACATATACCGAGATACAGAAGCCCTTTCTTCGGTATTGGCCAAGAACTCGGGGACCCATGCATACTTCCATGTACCCAGTGGCTCAAGTAGGCCATTTCGCACACAAGCAGCACACGCCCAGTGGTACAAGTTGAGACGTGTAGTCCCTCTGTAGCGCGTTTATAAGCGTGTAGTAAGGTTTTAGCCCCTGCTACAAGTGCGGGTGAGCGTGAAGTCGGAAGAACATATTAGAATAGTTTCGGAAGTGTTCATCTTTGAATTTAGGCTGACAGTACAGACAAGCAGCGCGTCGCGAGAGACTTCCGGTAAATGTTCTGTTGAGTTGTAGTGAAGTGGTGCTTACCTTGTGGTCTGCATAGATGTCACATGAGCACTCTCTAGACAATCTCTTAGGTGTACTTATTGTGCAAGGTGCTGCAGTGCGTGGCAATAAAAAGGCGGTACATAACAACCAACAAGAATCCCACTCGACAGCGGCTGCTTTAACCTCGGATGTACTGATAACAGGCCGCGGTCTGAAAATCGAAATAAGTGGTCAGGCTTCCGAGCACAGTCAGCAACCCATTCGGTGAACAAAAAAGAAAAAAAAAGGAATGCATTTTACCCTCGTTGATTTCGAGCTCCTTCATTCCCGCGCGTAATCCATGTAAAATTAATTTGAGCAACGTAGAAGTAAGCTCGTCAATCGCGAGAAAGACAGAAATGACGATGAGAAGCACATACGTGCGTTACAATGGGTAACGCTAGGTTTGCTACATAGCACTGGGCTGTTAAAAGCTGGACGAATATATATTTTCTTATATACGGCGGTATGGGTCAAGCCTAGCCTCCGTGTGACGTTCCGGTAGCATAGGCCAACTAGCGCTTTTTGAGATGCACCGGTGGTGCAGGTTAAAGCGTGCCCCTATGTGTAACGCCTGAATCTGAGAACACGGCTCTAAAATTTTACACCATCCAGAGGCCTGTAGTGCAGGAGTGCCACGAGAGCCGCCCCATATAGCCGAAAGACATAACTGGTGAAGGTACCGACTAGTCCGTATACTTATGACAGAGGCTGTACCTTCTTTTTTTTTCTTTTAAGGCAGGTTTTTTGCTTCCCATATAGTGAAAGTAATGAGCTCAGCTCTTCTCTCTGCGAACGTTTTGTCTACGAAATATTAATGATAAAAAATACCGGCCGCACTTTGTACAGACAACGTCTGGAATGGCTCCAAGGCATTAGCCTTCCGCCCGACTTAGCATCTACAGGGGGATGAATAATAAATTCGCAGTGGACGTCAGCTGTAGTAGTGGAAACGGCGCAATTCGCCAAACTTGCCACTGACGGCTACAGCTGCCGGAGGCTAAAAACGGTGCATGAGGACTACACAGAAACCTTTTGATGGCCTGAACAATCTCAAAATTCTATTTTTCTTTGTTCACGCCCACTAGGATGTGTGCGAGAACGTCACCATCAATGCATAATATTGAAAAGGAGTCTTTCGCCCTTATTTGCCGAGTCCGTCCTGCTGGCGCTGAACACATAGCATTCAGTAAACATTACAGTAAAAAAATGATACAATGCATGTGTTGTTAACTCTTGTGTGCTTTTTTGCTCTCATCCAGCTGTTCAATTGGCTATAGGCTATATGCATCCTGAAAATATACAAACAACAGTTGCGAAAAATTCTGTATTCTTTTGTGTTCAGTAAAACTTGTTCTTTGCCTAGGTTGTGTTTACTAAAGGAAAAAAAATCCGCTAGAAAGATGGAACATAGCGAAATATATGGGGTGGTATTTATGCCCGTTCTGTTACCTTTAGTGATTCGCAGATTTATTAAACGTGTACAGGTCTGAGTCGAAAATAAGCTTAAGGCCGAAGGTGGCCTTTGGATAATCTATAGGCTATATAGAGAAATAGCTGCATATTTTCTACATACTCTTCAAACAAGTGTTGTCAGGAAGGCTAAAAATTGAGCCATTTTGCTGCATCAAAAAACCCACTTACCTTTAGGTCACGCTTCCTATAAAGGTTGTTTTCATTACTGACACTGGTCCAAGAAGGACATGCCAAGAACACCACGCCGTAACGGCTTAGACAGGACATTGTCCCGACTATATAGCGGTGGGATCTTTCGGTAGAAAGGCGTTTTCTTTGTAACTATTTTCCAATAAAACTTTGTTTGCACTGTCGTTTTGCCTTTACGTACTCCCTCCCGCACTTGTTCTTTGCGAAAAATATAAAACTCGCCATAAAGGTTTACTTCTACGGCACCGGGCCCTTTTGTTCGTTAGGTGTTTTCATGCTACGCTGTTGGGAAAGGTCTTCCCTTCGAGGTGAACTCGTAAAGAATGAATCCGTGTTGTTTGGATCCCGGAAATAAAATATATTCTTAGACACGCACTAATTCCGAGGGCGAGGCGACCTCAATACTCCACCATTTTGCACTATCATACTGGAAGGTACCAATGGCGGTAAGCTGCCCGGGTAGTAAATCTGGCTCGAGGCTGTTCCGTCCAACAGTAATATCTATCTAGAGAAGCCTTGCTTGAATACCTATGGTTTCCTCTCTTGGCTTGAGCATAAAGCGAAGCTTGCTGTCCGAAAAATCTGGACTGTTATAGCCGAAACATTGATCGTCATTTTGAGAGCATCGTCTTACCGAGAGTGAACTTATTTTAGCGCTGGCAGACACTCACAGAAATGAAGAAGTGGCTCAGGACACAGCGCACAGGCAACATGCCCTTATGTGCGAGCCGCAAAAAAAGGTCGCTACGAATAACCCTGGCCTCTCAACGAAAATGCACAGCCTCGAGCGTTTCGGTCTAGTGCCAGTGCAATAACCATGTCGCCCAAAATACCTGCTTCACCTTTCTCCATGGAAGGAGAATGGAATGCGAACGTGCGCAGGTGGGGACAAGTTTTCGGGATAACTGCGAGCGTGTGTGAAAGTGGACTCTTGCGTTCTCGGAAAAAACAAAAAGGAAATGGTGGGCTATTCCACTCTGCGAAGGTGGATGACCGGCGAAGCTGAGCAGCGAACGACAAAAAGGTGACGCAGAATTTTGAACAAAGATATTAACATTGTATTGGTCGGTGGCCATTGTTACGAAAGGTGCGCACACACATTTATTTTTATACATCCGCGTTCCCGTATATTGCACATTTGTTATATACACTCGTGTTTTCATTTGGGCATGTATTGAGGCAAAGAATTGGAGACCGAAATCACAGCACTGAGCGTAGCCAGGCGCCGAGCGTAGTCCAAGCAAACTGGTTCCACTTCCCACAAGTGTGCCGTACGGCGGCTTTGCCTCAGCATACTTATATTAACGGTGGTGCACTCTTTACAGGGCTACAATGTCTTGTGCTTAATTTTCGGCCGCATTGGCGCTAATGACGGTCGTAGCGCTAACTTCAGCTACTCTTCAGCTAGTTCTCGGTTATTATCACTTTGAGATGTACATTTGGATGCCTCTTGCCATCCGCTATGACGCTTTGTAGGCGCGGTTCTGGGAGCGGTTACAGGACACTGGGCCAGTGCCCTCAGTGCTTTCGCAGAGGGAGGGGAAGTATGGGAACGTTGGTATGACGAGCGGCAACGGAGCCAGCTGTAGCATGCGACGACGACGAACGCGCGACCAGTGGAACGAGCGTGTTCGTGCGGTTACGCTGAGAGACGCCAACAAGCCGTATGTGGTAGAACAACGACAACGAACGCGCGAGTTGTGGTACGAGCCAATCTGATGGTGATAGCTTTTGCTCACGCGGATTTGTTGACGGACACGAAAAATGCTCGGAATCCTAGCCATAAAAAGCTTCGCTGTAAAAACAAGCGCCTGACATTGTCTATTGGGTGGCACATGCGCACGAAAAGATGCGAATGTGTGCTTCCATGGCTCAACAACCGCCACTTGCTTCATCTGAGGATTGGAGAACGCCGTTTCATAGCTACCCGCAGAAAGAAGGCCGCAAGGTATCGCTCATTCTTTGCCATCGTTTTTTTACTTTCATAATTCACTCACTTTTTTATTTATTTATTTATTTAGATATACTGCTACCCAATATAGGGCTATAGGATGAGTGGGAACATTATACATTTCTGTAGATTACATATTAAAACACACACATACACCAAAAGGGGGAACGATAAGAAAACACTTTGCACGTTAGCGAAGTGCTCACCAGTGGTAGCTATAAAATCTTTTTAGTGATAGTGCACGAATGTTACGGGTTAGAGTATTCAAAAGCTGTACTGCATGTGAAAAAAAAAACTGAATTTCAATGTGTTAGTACGAGAATGGTTGTTATCTTCAAGGCGCGGACGCTACGGTTAAAACTAGCGTTAGCAAATGTGATGTAGTTACATTCTGAAAGACCATATGGCGAGTTGTTAATAGCATATCAATATTTTAAGGCTTCGATGCGATAACATGAATACAATGGCTCGATGTTCAAAGATTGTTGAGCTTGTGTTGGTGAGAAACTGCGGCTGTAATTCTGACAAATGAAACGATTAAATTTTATTTGAAAGTTATTGAGCGAACTTATTTAACATTGTTTGTATGGGAACCAATTGACAGATGCATATTGAAAAACAGGCGAATTAACATTTTATATAATAGCAGTTTAGTATCGCGAGGGGTCTTAGCTAATGTGTGGTGCAAATAACCCACTTTTTTTAGGGCTTTCCAGTAAACATTTTCGATGTGTTCAGACAAAGAAAGATGTTCTGTGAGAATGACACCTAAGGATTTTTGTTGAGACGCTCTTTTAAGTATGTCTTTCTATCTACTGGTATCACATTTCAAAGACATTTATGTCAACCGTGTATTATTTAGAGTCCACATCTGGTTGACCATCGTTTGTTTCATTAAGAGGCCAGGTACGCTGGTGGCACCGATAGTGCAGTCTACGGTGCAATGTAGTTATTTTTGGGATATATTAGCGCGAATTACGTCTGCACCATTATTTTTCCTACTCCGTAACTAACTCTCACGTCTTGTAGGTACGGCAGAAGCCGCCTTCGAGACATCATTGCCTCTTGCGAGACCTGCGTAGTCCAAGCAAACTGGTTGCCCTTCCCACAAGTGTGCCGTACGGCGGCTTTGCCTCAGCATGGCTATATAAATGGCGGTGCACCCTTTACAGGGCTACAATGTCTTGCGTTTAATTTTCGGCCGCATTGGCGCTAATTACGATCGTAGCGCTAACTTCAGCCACTCTTCGGCTAGTTCTCGGTTATTATCCCTTTCAGACGTACATTTGGATGCCTCTTGCCATTCGCTATGATGCTTTGTAGGCGCGGTTCTGGGAGCGGTTACAGGACCCCCAGATCCCAGATACGCCAAACCCGGTAAAATCAACAAAGAAGACCTTGTCTTCAAAATCGGGAGGATAATAGAGAGCGACGAGAGAACTGACAGATTTGAAGAGAAAGTGAGGAAGGCATAATTTTGGTTCGTACGCGTGGGAGTGACATCCCGTGGTAGGAGATATAGAGGCGCTCTATATTGTCGTAGACCTTCGGCCATCGAGCGCTGCTGCTTGACGAGTACCAGTGCAATGAAGTTGCAGCCAATATTGTCGGGACAGTACTTGCTGCTACGGAGTTTCGACTGAGATGATGTGATTACAAGACACGCGTAGACTCTGTGTCGTGGTGCATTTGGCGTTGCGATCGGCAGCGAGATTTACACTGCGTTTGCCTAGTGATGCGCCTGCTCTTTTCGATTTAAGAACGACTTTTCGATTTAAGATCGTTGTCATGCACCTTGCTCGATTGTAGGCCACTCTCACCGTGTCCAGTTCACGGCCAGCTGATCCAGTTGCTAACGTGGACAAGTAACGATGCGCGAAGAGCCGGACAGAAAGAGCACCGGGAAAGGTAACGCTACAAAGGAAGACGAAGGGTGTTGCGTTACTGCAAGTGCACCTGGCCGTGGAAAATGGTCTGAAGCACTTCGCAGTACAACTAACAACACCAGATCTCAAAAACAAGTCCACAAGTGCAGTGCGTTGTACGTTTTCCGAAGCATGACGAAGCATACGGTTCGCCATTCACTTCCAAACCTTGTATCACGCAGAACCTTGAAGAGCAGGTGAAACACGGCATAAGATCGTGGCATATATACATTTGTGCACCGCTATAATAAGGCACCGAAGGGTGCAAAAATAATGTACACTGAGGCGTGGCATCATTTGGCATTGTGGTCGATAGCGAGATATCCACTTTGTGTATTTTCTCATGAGGTCATGCGGTTTCGTGATTCACTAATGGTATAAAGATATACAGCACGCTACACAACAAGCTTTTAGCTTACTTTGAGAATCAGCCTGCTAGTGTCTGCCTCAATCGTTAGTGGTCAGTTCTGCGGAGGCAGCATAATGGGGCTAAATCAATATTTCAGTGTGATAGTTATCATCCATACACATGAAGTGCGTTTACGCTACTTCCGCTTGCGCCGTCGTGCTGTCCTAGTATCGACAGTGCATGCACGGGCCACTAGAAGCACGGTAAAAGGCCTTCAAAGACGCGGATTGCGTTTGGTTGCAAAAAAAAAAAAAAATGACGAGCCAAGTTGGAGCATCATCACATACCGCTCAATATTATATACGGGTTGATCACTTTTAAGAATTACAGTATTTTTCAAAAAAAGAAAGTCGCCTGCGGCTGATAGCACAATTCTAGTCCTCGACGTAGACTTTGGGAAGAGGCAGACACTATTTGCGCAAGAATTTCAAACATATTAACTAACTGGCGAAAATTAACTAATTAACTTCTATACTTTATGACATACATTACCATTTACGAATTATAGCCCTTAAGCTTTCAAGACATAGGCAGTTCGAACGAATGTTGTGGATGGCATGATTTCTTCATATGGATCATCGAATTAGTGGTAAAAATGCACTGTTGTTCTTACTTTTTTTTTTACGGAAATGCTCTTTTATGTACTGAAGCACAAAAATAACTGCAACTCTCAGTACGTTCGCACGCTTTAGCAATCAACATCTCCAAACTTGTCTAATCTTTAAAATTCATTCAAAGTGGATAGGTCATTCCAACTCATCGGCTACAATTAGTAATTGCAATATGTGCGTAAAGTAATTGCTTGGGAAGAGAGTAGGAAGTAGTGACTTTTTATTTAGGTAAATATATGTTTCGGTTCCTCGTGCAAAACATAGCCCGCCTCTTCGAATAATCCAGCTCAATTACTAAGATTATGCTACCTGCCACAGGCGATTAACTAGATTCAGTACCGCTCAGGAATGATCATTCGGTATATATTAACGGAGGGGCTCGCTTTTCTGTAGCGTTGTAGAGCTCATCGTAGACAGACCGCTGTTAAAAATGGATGAAGCTGTCCAGTGCGCCCATAATTTGCCTGCGCATTGGATGATTCGACATTCCTATGACAGCGTCTAAACTGTTGGCATCAAGCTAGCAGCCTCACATGAAGAGAGCCTTAATGAATTGACCTTGACGCTTTCCAGGCGTCACGAATCAGAGCATAGCACCCGCAAAGAACCTATAGCTAACTCCTGTGTAGCTGTAACTCCCTTCGCGTCTACAAAGAGTGAGGTTATGCGTTACATGTGGATGCCCGCGCGTTTCGCAAGCTTCCCTTCGCGCGATTCACTTATGCGTGCCGCCAGCCAGCAATCTCGTAAACGACTCACGTATTTCGAAGCATTTCGCCTGATTCGTCCAAAAAAACGAAGTTTAAACTGCTGGACAGTCGTTTGTGTAAAGACGTGTTAAGAGAGCCTTGCTCGTTTGAGAAGTGCCCCATCTTCACAGAAATACCCGGTCCTGAAAACAAGGCAGTCGCAGTAGAGACGCGACGGTTACAGAAAAAAACATCCTGCGTCATGGCGTTCGCATCGCTTTCCTGTTGTTTTATCCTGGCAATGAAAGGGATTGCTGGGATCGACAGAGTGTGAATGCGTCCCTTGACTATATGTCAGTGCTGCTGCGCTGCCGCTGATAAACTCGCTTCATTTTCTGAATTGTAGCATTTCTTCTGAAATCATTGTCAAGCTGAAACAACATTCATTCATTCATTCACATTTACGCACGTTTACGCTTATCTGAAGGGTTCTTATAACAAACTTCCGTTTACTCGCGATAGAGAAATATCAGTCCACGTGATGCCATAAGAGCATGGACAAGCTGAGCATAAAGGTGAAGTTTTCGGGGAGGTGCTACCGTATAATCAATCAGTGTTCTCCCTGCGCTTCTCTCCTGCGCAAGTCCATTTGACGAAGTAGCTTGTTTGAAAGTAAAGGAGATGTGTATCGCACAGGCGTACCTGTAAAATACACCTTATTTCATTTCTCTTTTGTGGGTTTACGCGTTCTTATGGCGAATGGTGGACGTTATTCACATTTGTACTAGTAAACGTACACCCCCCCCCCCCCCCCTTCATTTGCTTAGAAGTTACCTGGGGTTGCCCCCCCCCCCTCCCCGAAAAAAAATAAAATCTCGGGTACGTGCCTGCACTGAAGCACAAAAATAAGTGGAACTCTCAGTGCGCCCGCACACTTTGGCAATGAACATCTCCAAACTTGTCTAAACTTCAAAATTCATTCAAAGTGAATACATCATTCCAATTCATCGGTTACAATTAGTAATTGCAATATGTGCGTGAAGTAACTGATCAGGAAGTTAGGCAGCGACTTCTTAATCGGCTGAATATGTGTTTTAGTTTCGCATGCAAAACGATGCCCGCCACTTCGAATGCTCCAGCTCAATGACTAATTATGCCATCTGCCACAGGTGACTAAAAAGAAATACAGTAACGCTTAAAAATGATCACCAGGTATATATTAACAGAGTGAGGACTCGATTTTCTGCAGCATTGTCGAGCTCATTGCAAAGAGACCGCTTTTAAACGGATGAAGCTATCCAGTGCGCCCGCTATTTGTCTGCGCATCGGATGACTTGACGATCCTATGCCAGCGTCTAAACTGTTAACATCGTGCGGGCAGCCTCGCACGAAGACAGCTTTAATGAGAACCGTGAATTGGCCTCGACGCATTGCAGACGTCACGAATCAGAACATAGCGCCCGCAAGGAACCTATAGTTAACTTTTCTGTAGCTGTAAGCTTTTGTTTCACCCATGAGATGTTGCACCGAGTGCGTCCCTCTTGCGGCGATGGCGGCAACCCTCCGCGCTCGGATGCCGTCGTGTGGCGCCACCTGGAGCGCGCCACCATAAATATTGGGAGAGTTTCCAGCGCGGCTGGCTCCTCGTCAAGCGTTTGCGGTGAGCTGCCGCGATAGGCCGCATCTGCGCCGAACCGACGTGTCTGGTGGATTCGTCTGCCCTGTGTTTTTGCGCGCCTTATGTTGGGTGGTTGCGCGATCGAGTTTCTGGAGACCTGTTAAAGCGTCCGCTCGTCGCTGCTGCTGTTCTTGATCTCGCCAGCATTGTGACATTCAGGTTAGGTGATCGTCGAGTGAGGTCTCATCAAGCTTGCCTGGGCGCCCGTGGCCCCGGGCTTGCTAATTTAAATAGTAGGCGAATGCTTATTTTTGTTTATTCGGCCGACAAAACTTACGTCGCGCATTCGTCATTCGAGCAAGACTAAGACAATGTGGGCCAGGAGCTTCTACTTCTATCTCAAATTCTTCTACCTCAAGGTTAACTAGGCGCCACCTGCCGCTAGCAAGTCCACAGTGCAACTGCTGACATCGTCGGTAGGGTGATGCTCGCTTGGCCAAGTGCATGCGCCCTTTCCAAGCCCTTCCCGCGACGAACAGGTGAGCGGGATGACGATAGACAGTTCGTCCCCTCCCCCCTCCTTCTTGTCCTGCCGCCCACTCCGTTGTGCCAGGGCTGGCGCACACAGCATGGAGGGAGGCACTATGATTAGTGGGCACCTGCGTACCCGAAGAAAGAATACGTGTCCCAAAGACGCAGTGGAAGGCACCAGATTCTCTTTATACGCGGCTCTATAGACACACGCAATTTTTTTCGGATTCAGAATCACAAACAAATTTTATTACTACATCCGAAGTTATTACATGTAATATACAGGAGGAGGTTCCGGAGTCGGAGATTTAATAGGGACCTCCAGCACGTGATATATACGAAAGGAAAAGTAAACTTAGTCAACGCAGCGACTGTACTAAATACAATTATAAAAACAAATTAGAAAGGCAGCAATTATAGAAACAGTAGCACACAAATTAAGTCAATTAAGCAACTATGGAAACATGAACAAATTGAACACAAACTCGGCTTGTTTAAACAGTTTCATACGTGATTAATAAGCCTGATGTAAACTTCAGTATTAACCAATGAAAATGTAAACGCATGCATTATGCTACATATAAAAAAAATGTTATGTAAGACTCGGTTGGTTGAATAATTTTAAAACAAATGGTAGCTAGTTCTATAATAAAAAAGCGCTGAAATTAAGAGATTGCTTGCCGTAGTTGGTTCGAACTTTAAGTAAGATGAGACTTTAGGTAAGATGAGAAGAGCGAATCTAGAGCTGTTAGTGTTAAGAATTAAATTAAATTATGGGGTTTTACGTGCCAAAACCACTTTTTGATTATGAGGCACGCCGTAGTGGAGGACTCCAGAAATTTTTACCACCTGGGGATTTTATACCTGCACCTAAGTTGTTAGTGTTGTCTAGGAAAGAAGACGGACTGAAAGAAGGGGAATCGATTGTTGATATGCTTACCTAACCAGATACCTAGATTATATATAATTATGTAAGATACTGCAAGGATAGTATTGGCATGTAATAATTGTTTGGCGTTGGTGTAGTATGAGCTAAAAGTTAATATTTTGATTGCTCTATTCTGGACGGTTTGTAGTGGCGCAAGATGAGTGCTGTATGTAATTATACAGTAGTGAATATGTGAATGAATGAATGCATATACAATGATGTAATGCAAAAGGTTGAAACGCATGCGCGCTGCCTACAATGTATGTGCTTATCTAAAACATTTATCTGATGTTTTGTTAGGCAGTACACATGCGTACTGCTTCAAGATACTCATTGATTATCACGATAAACCAGTAACACGGATTACATATTCCATAAGACAATAAGTATGCCGGGGTTGCAGTTTCGTTAGGCAGTAGGCGTGCGTATTGCCTTCACGACACTTATTCATTGTCACGATAAACCAGTAACAGGGTTTACATATTCCGTAAGACGAGAAGAGTGCCCCGGATGCAGTGCTGATGGAGCCAGCACTACAAGAAACGGTTTGTATTCGACACGTTACAAGTCAACATTAGTTGGCCTGGCTATCGAGAAAAGCTTTCGGCAGATATTGTTCGAATGTTGCGAAACTAAATCACGCTCTAAACCGCAATTACAATTTTCCTTGATAGCGCATGCTGTTTTTTACTTGTGTTAGGGAAAGCAATAAAAAAGGCGCATTTCTGGCCCAGTGGCGTCGTTTTGATAGGAAGTATTCGACAATTACACGAAGTCAATGTTGTGGGCCGAATAAACTGCACATGTTGCCCTCTGCAGCTAAGCACCAGGTGAGCATCGTTCTTTTCCACATCCCCGCACGCACGGCCGTTCGCAGTAAGCCCTTCCAGCTTCGGGTAACACCACCGTCGACGTACAAAAGTGCGCTGTGTTCGCCTGCGTGCCATGCAGTGCAGACCACTCACATCGCTGTTGTATAGCTTTTAGACTGCAATGCTTTTATGCGTTGCATATTGCAATCACTCAGTTCAGCCCTTGGGCGCGGCCGGGCAGCCACCATTGAGGGTATGAACCATTGTTCATAGCTGCGCGTCTCATATGTGGGTCTATTCTCGTTTAAGTTTGGTATGTTTGTTATTTAGTTGCTTCTATTTTTATGCGTTGCATATTGCAGTCACTCTGTTCAGCCCTTGGACGCGGCCGGGCAGCCACCATTGACCTTTAGCGCAACCACGTGACGTGACGTCACGACAGCCGGAGGAAAAGCTGTCTAAAAAGAGCCCATGTCTACGCATTACGCGTGCGACGCTCTTAACAAATGAGCTGCTGCGGTGCCGCTTTCCCATCCATTTTCTGGGGTAATAATGTTTTTCCTTCGTGATATCACCAGGGCTAACACTCCCTAACGGAATGCCGTTACGATATATATATATATATATATATATATATATATATCTTAACGGCATTCCGTTAGGGAACCGTTAGCGACACCTGTCGTGCTCTAACCGTTAGCGTTAGAGCACGACATCCATTCTTTTATGACAGGTTTCACTAGGTGTAGTTTATTTGTTACTTCATTATTCATTGTTCGAATCATTTTTAAAAAGGCGTGCACTTCCAACAAAGATCCTTCTAGGGCTTTTGAGCGAGTTAGCTTTACGCGATATGCTTACCATATTGAAAAAGTTTTTTCTTGATAATTACCGTGAAAAGTAATCAGGACATTTGAGGTAGGGAATCCGTACCGTTGCCTTAAATGCTGATTCATCAGTGCTTCGACTTCATTGTCTTGAATAAATGCATATTCAATTACTTATTTCAATTTGATTTCATTTTTTTCATAGAAAAGGATGAATAATGCCCGAACAAAAAGCGAATCTTTCTTCACTGGACGGAGATTCGTGTCCCCCTTACAAGGCAAACAGAATAACATCACGTGTTATTTTTCGCGTAAGCTCGCTCAATCGGGGTAATCACAATTCATCCACATACAAGAATAAGACTCTACAAAAGCACAACAATATAAACACAAGAGAATAGTAACTGTTCACTGGTATTCGCTGCCGAAGACAGTTGACAAACTTTCTGAACACTGTATTAGCGGTGCATGCCATATTTCTTTTATGTTCCAGCAGGGCAGTTTAATGTTTCGAAAGCCTCTGGTATAACTTGTGCTCAATCACCATTAAACGCGCATATGCTATATACCGGTTGTCGGTATTTCGGCACTAGTAAAGTTATGTATGTAAGCTTTTTTAAAGGTCCGCTAATGAACGTAGTGATAAATCAGAAATTTAGGGTTTTGTTTGCACAGAAGCTATGCAACGCGGCAACATGCCCCACGAAGCTCTACGGAATAAATCGCAGTCCTGGGTAACCCTGATGACGAATAGTTGTTTTAATGTGTTAAACGCATTACACCCGTGAAAGCGTAAAAAAATAAAAGAAGGCTCGCACTTCATCGTAAGTGGACTCGCGCCACGGTGTGCTGTCTCCGCTTCCACTTCGAACGATGAAGTCTCGCTGGCGCCAACAGTGGCGCCACTCCTATCGTGCGTGGTGTAGTGAATCGCCCGCCAGGTGGAACCAAACCACGTGCAGAGTCATCGTTATAGTCAGAAGAGTTGAGAAAGAACTTGGAAAATGGCCAAGTAAGGAGTGGGAATATTGTGAGTTTCTAAGTGCCATAACGACAGAAATGCGGAAAGAGAAACATCATGTTTGTTGGAAAGGAAAAAAAAAAGTAAGCGAAAAGCAGGTGTAACCGGGAGATATGAGAAGCTTTCGCCGAACGACAAAAAGACATCCCGAGAGGCAAGACAGGCTATAAAAGCGTAGTTGTAGCAGGATGAATTAGCCAGAAAATGTGAAATATACAGGAAAAAGGATCAATGGTTCAAACACTGTTGCTACCAAGTATAAAAGGTGAAAGGAACGTTGGTTGTCAGAAATACATGAAAAAAAGAAGGCCGCACCTAAAATATTTTAGAACCGCATCAATTTATTAGGCAGGTTTTCTAGAAACCTCTTTGAGAGACAAAGAGGTTTCCTCCTCTTTGTCTCTCTCTCTCTCTCTTTCTAGAAACGAACGACAACATATCCTAGAGGAAGATGAAAGGGAACTGGAAGGGGACGCGGCAATAAATTATATCCCAAAATAACCGCCGAATCTTTCTCAGGCAATGACGAGGTTTGTAGTTGAAAAATAAGGGGGCATAAAAGAGAACCAGGTGGAAAAGCCGCTGGTGCTGACAAATTTCAACTGGAAGAAAATGGAAGACAAAGTTCCTAAGCGCACAGCCAGAAGGCTAGACGACGTTCCCGTTACACTGAATAATGAACTAAAACCAAAAAGTAAGGAAGCTCTGGGGAAAACTGGAAAAAACTTTGAAAGATATACGAATGCCAGAAAATTGGCGGGAAAGCAGAATGAATTTAATGTAAACGGGAAGGCTATTCACTTGTTTACACCATTCACTATTACGTCGGTAATATGCAGGTTAGCAATGAATGCAATTAAATTGAAGCTGCAAGCATGGTCAGAGAGTAATTTCATTTTGCGGCAACTTCAGGATAGCTTCAGAATAGGTAGACGTTTAGGGGATAACTTGTTTGTTCATTCTCACTGTTTTAAAATATCAAATGCTGAAAGTAGACCGGTATATGTGGCCTTTTTACACATTATAGTAACATAGTATGACAACGTAGACCCCAACATTTTGTGTCATATTCTGGAAGCGGAAGGCTTAGGTGACCATTGTCTACAGTTTTTGAGAGAGATTTGCCTAGGAAATACAATTTGCTTTCAAAGGGAAGAAATGGGAAGCAAGCAGAAGCATGATATCAACAAGAGACTGAAGCAGGGGTGCCCTTTATCCCCTGTGTTGTTGATGATGTACATGTAGAGAATGGAGAGGGCGCTAGAAGGAAGTAATACCGATTGTAATCTCTCATAAGAACAGGTGGGCAGAGTAGGTGAGCCGCAGCTTGTAGGTGTTGTAGGTTGCAGCTTGTTTTATGCAGACGACATTGTGTTTCTAGCTAACATGCCAAGTGATATTTAACGACTGGCTAATATCTGTGGACAGGAGGGCGATAATGTAGGTCTGAAATTTAGCGTTAAAAATCAGTTATGGCATTCACTGAAAACAGTGAGCAGAGAGTGACAATACAGTACCAGGAAATATATCGGATAAGAGAATATGAATACCTTGGCATATGGATAAACGAAAGCAATAGATATATGGAAACACTGGAAAAATCAATAACAGTAAAGGGGAAGAGAAATGCAGCCATAATCAAAAACAGAGCATTGTGGGGATACAGTAGGTAGGAGAGGCTCCAGGGTATGTGAAAATGTGTAATGGTTCCAGGACTTACATTTGGAAATGCGCTTTTTCGCTTGAAATTAGGAGTAGAATCGGGTCTCGATGGCAACGAAAAGTGAGTGGGATGTCTTGCATTGGGCGCTCACGGGACGGCTTCGCTGTATATTTAATATATAATGTATATTAGTTACATATATATTAGTAATAATATTATACATATATAGAACTTTGTCGGATTAGAATTTGTTGCCGCGCCATCAGGCCCCCTTTGCCAATCGAACGTCTCCTTGATGCAATATGTAATGCGTATCACTCTTTTATCGTCATGATGAACAGTTAATTTAAGAAGAGGTGCATGTCATATATATATATATATATATAGATATATATATATATATATATATATATATATATATATATATATATATATAGGACCAGTTCTACGGATTAACGGATTACATATTTAGTAACGCAGACGTTCGATTGGCAGAGGCAACCGCAGCTAGGCCGCTGAGAGAGGGGTGAGCATGGAGCCAACAGTGATGGACAAGCTCGACTTCGCCACCGTACAAGGCCACATTAGTTTACCCGGGTATTAAGAAAATCATTCCCGCTATTATGATGGTGTATTGCGATATGATAAAAATCTCAAAACTGCGCTTATTGATTTTGTTAGTAGCAAACAAGTTTTATTTTAATTTGTTAGAAACGAAATAAAAAGTCGCATTTTTTTCACACTGCCGAACTCTTGATAGAAAGCGTTCGACAATTACACGAAGAAGGTTTTGTCGGCCGAATAAACTGCACTTGCTGCCCTCTGCAGCGAAGGACAGAAGAGCATCGTTGTCTTTCGCGTCTCCTCCCGCACGGCCCTTCGCAGCCAGCACTTCTAGTTTCGGGTCACAGTGCCGTTCATGCGCAAAACTGCGCTGTGCTCACCTGCAAGCCACGCAGAGCAGACCACTCACATTGTGTTGTATAGCTTTTGAACTGACAGCTTCTTTCGTGAGTCCTGTATAATTGTGGGGTTCGTTTAAAGAGTATGGCAGACTGCCACCATGCGGTATCCTATTCCGTAATCCAAGCCCTCGTTGCCTTCCCCTCTTGCGTTCGCAGTCTTCCTCCACGGGATGAGCGAAATAAACGAAACTTCCGCTGAACACTAGAGGCGTTTATTTCACCGTGTTTGTACAGCCTTTAATTGTGCATCTCTGAACAACCGCATATGTCGTCGATAATTAGCCTTAAACAAACCACAGAATGAAATCTTACCGGTTGCTTTCCTGCAGCCTGGAAAGAAGACCAGCCAATGTCGCCCTCCATCGCATCGACGAAGACACGTTGATAGCCAACCTGTAGCTCTCCGCCCAAACTGGCGCTGACGGCGGTCGATTCCTAACGCTATCCACAGCTGTCGCACCAACACTGGACGCCTGCATCCCCACACACACCACCTGCGCAGTGATAGCCATGCTCTCGGGACATGCCGCTTCACGTGGTCCTCGTGTCCCTCCGAAACACTTTTTTATCCACTAATCGTTAGGCCATGGTAACGGAATTCCATGCCGCAGTGTTAGCCAGGGAGATATCAAGTAGCAAAAACATAAATACCCCACAAAGTGGATGGGAAAGCGGCATCGCAGCAGCTCAATTGGTAGGAGGATCGCACGCTTAATGCAAAGACGTCGGTTCGTATCCCACCTGCGGTCAGGTGTTTTACCATCCACTTTCATTTGCGTGAGTTTATCATTTCTTTATTTAACTAGTACTTACGAGTAATTTCCCGTATCTTTTCCTTGGTGTCTTTGGTTGTTGGCTTATTGTGAAATTATAATATAAATGGAGTCCCTCGGTTACCTTTCTTGTCGTTCATATATCATATACCTAATCAAGATTCAACGCATGCGTTTCTCGTTCCCCAGGCAACTTTTTCGAAATACTCTCCCCGTTCATCACGTGCCCCACCCTCGTCTTCTTTTCTTGTGACGTGTCACGCTTTAATTGGCCGCATAAGACTCTAAGGCGCCTCAAGTGCTCCGGTGAGACAGAGTTTCCCTAGTACTTTCCTTGTAGTAGTTTACGCTAGCAAAAATTGTACAACGTTGTGCCAACTTCATGATCGCCCAATTTAATCCCATTTTCACATATCGTTGCCAGACTACAAATGCCATCGTCTTCTTAACACGCACCACATGGCATAGCCGCAGCTACGTGCGAACCTATAACACGTAGTTGCTGAGCACATCACAATGAACTTTTCTCTCGCTTGCGCTCGTCCTGCATAACCTAAAACTGTATACGTAGAACTCCACAGTCGTCATGTGTAAAGATGGCGCCATCCGGCAGGCGTAGATTTGCTTTTACTGTCATACGATCGTCTTCGACGGGGTCGTGGTCATGCTGCTTTCGTCCCACACACGCACACACAAATTTGTACAATTTACAGCTTCCGCCTGCTACTCAAGCAATGAGGCTGCTTTCTTTTTCTTCTATGTTGATGTAGCACAAGATTATAATTGCACTATTTCACATGTGGGCATGCTAGAGCAGCAAGATAGGATGCGGACCAGGTAGCAAATGGCAGACTTCCTGAATTTGCCGGAACTTCACGGCTTCGACAAGTGTCGCTCGTTTGTCGATATAGAACTGCGTTGCGTAGTCATACACTGCTGCACCATTCGCGCATTGTTTGAGATTTCGAAAACAATCAGGCAATGTCGCGTAGCCCAAAATACTTTTTTTGTAATGTTTATTATTCTTCAATATCTAGCTTGCGTAGTAATGCCGTTCAAGACTATTCTCCCCTCGAATCTTATTCCCTTTCGTTCTCATGCGAATTCGCGCGCTTGCTGCTATTGCGACGTGTTTCATTTCAACTCGTAGTGCATTGGTTGCGTCCGACGTACCTGCGTTATTCTTTTTACTAGAGTTTGGTGACGGTGTAGTGACTGTGTGTCAGCTACACTCACTTGCTCTTTGAATTGACTGAATATCTGGCCGGCACTACTAAAATATTGCGATCTTCCCGACTGGCTGCCAATTAATTCTTGGGTGCTTGCATTCTTGGGAACACACCGCTTTGCGCATACCTTTCTTTTGGGCCACCCATTTGAACCAATAATTGTGGCTGATCTACGTTTGTTGGCATCAGTGTTTGTGCACCAAGTCATGAATCTGCATGTGCGAAACCTCGCGGGCTGAACATAACACAACCTTAGGCGAACTTGTAAATGCAAATCTGTAGTTTTGCGTACCATAACCACGATATGATTGTGAGGAAAGCGTTGGCAGTGGAGTTCGGGTTTATTTTTACCACCAGAGGCTCTCTATCGCGCAGCCAATGCGTAGCACGTGGGTATTCTTCCACTTCGCGCCCATTGAAATGCCGCCGCCACGGCCGGGATTTCATCGTGCGCCCTCTGCAAGCGACCTCGTAGTAAGTTGAGTTGCAGGTCTGCTGTTTTGTACGGCGGCTTCTTTCGCCGCCTTGAACTCCGCTAATGCCAATCTTGCACTCTGCCTTAGAAATGCTTTTTAATAGTTCCGTGCCGGCGTGGGTGCTCTAATACCTGATACAGGGAGTGCCATTAGTTTTAATCATTATCAGAATTTTTAAAACTCACTTGTAGCATGTAGCGCAATTCTAGTTCTTGAGCTCAATTACCGTGAGGTGGACATTATTTGGGCGAGAAATCTAAGCAAATATTTCAAGAATTAACCAGTTGTAATGATTTTTTACGCGAATTATACTATACATCACTGTTTATATTGACAAGTTGTAGCTGACAACTTTGAATCTCATATCCGCTTGAGCAGATTTGCGAGGACGACACTAATATTGAGATATGCGTTGACAATGTTTGCGACGAAATCTATTGGTGTTCCTGTAAATCTTTTCCTTCAACGTATAAAAATGCGTTCTGTTACATAGGTCAGTGGAACAACACTGCATGTATACTTTAAGTATGACAGCGAGTATCTGAAAACCTGTACTAGCTTCAAAATGTTTTGTCCAAGTGTAGGTGCCTTTCGAAGTAACTCGTTGAGTTCGTGTACTGCAATATGTCCTCTAATGTGATTGAAGGAGGGAAAGAGAAAAGCAGAAGACAGGGAGCTTAGCTAGAATAGCGTCCGATTGGCTACCCTAAACAGGGGAATAGAAAAGGGGAAACCAAAGATGACAGGGAGAGAAAGGAGGGAAGGGAATTGTGGTGAGTTCACTGATGCATGTCGTCTTAAAGAAATTGCAATAATAGTCACAGATGGCCGCACAAGCCCGTCGTCCTTAAGAAGCACAAAAGCGCCTTCAACGCTTTATGGGCCGACGAGCTATGGGGGTGGTGTTCTAGCAGCACCTGCACAGAAAGCGGCCGAGTGTCCAGTTTTTAAAAATTTGGCAAGTTCTTGTCTTTGTGGGGCATATCGTGGCCAGTGGCACAGCAGGTGGTCGATATTTTCTTCGGTGCCGCAGACCTCGCATGCTGCACTGTCAGTCACTCCAATTAATGTAGAGTATGCCTTTGTTAAGGCACCTCCTAACCAAAGGCGACAGAAAAGCGTAGCTTCACGTCGAGGAAGTCCGAGTGGAGATCGGAGTTTCAGAGACGGGTTTAGTTGATGCAGTCGTGTAAGTCGTAAGTTTGGCGAGTTCCTCTCGGTCAGTGAGAAACTGCGTGCCAGGTGTCGAAGCTCCCTTGAGGCGTCTGTCCTGGAAAGCAGAATTTAAACACTGTGCTCTTCTTGATGTGCTGTGCGAGCAGCGTTATCGGCGGAATCATCGCAACTGATTCCACAATGGCCAGCTATACGTAGAAAAACAACCTCGTGACCTTATTGTTGGACGTGATGGTAAAGTTTCACGATTTCGTATGTCAATTGCTCATGACACCCGCGTACGATAAGTGACTGCGTGCACTCTAGTGCCGGTTTTATATTACAGAACACAGCCCATTTTCGAGTTCTTTTAGAATCAATGAATTCCAGTGCACGACGCAGGGCTGTTAGTTCTGCCGCCGTTGAAGTCGTGACATGTGGTCTTGAACCGCAGTGTCATTCCTCGCGTTGGTGTAACCACCGCACCACCAAAACAGGACGACTTAGTCGATCCATCAGTATAGATGTGCACGTGGTTGTTGTACTTTTCGTGCAAAAGAAGTAAGCTCAGCTGTTTTAGAACAGGGGCATGTAGATCTGTCTTGTTCTGTAGTCCTGGAATCATTATATGTACTTGAGAACGGCTCAAACGCCACTGAGAAAACGCTGGCTTGACCGCCGGTGCGTACCCTGAAGTAAACGACTCACGATGTGCACTGATAGTACCGCTAGTTGGAAAGGTGATTATGTAATGTTAATTGGTCAATTATCCATTTTGATTTTCAGTGTAAGTACCGTCAGCTTCCTCGGTGAATCCGGCATAATAAGTTAATTAGTGCTATGTGGCATAGGTGACTTACGTTATTATAAAATGTCCGGGATTTCTTCTATGATTACAGGCTTTCCATTTACCTGAGGCGAGCTTTCGCAGCTACGATGCGGAGAGAAGGGTGCGCATATCGTACGCCATTGTAACATGTGGCTGCATGGATAGCCTCTGTAAAAAATTGCGGCTGCCAACAGCAAACGCCTTACGGCAAAGTACACTTTCTCGCGATTGCTCTGTAGCTCTCAATCATATGTAGGTACCTTAGAAAAATAAAGATCATGCTGAAATTTGCTGCTAAGTCGACTCTATCGTTTCGCCGAGTTTCATTTACTGGCCGTAATTAGTTGGTTCACAGTGAAGTTGTAAACGTTACAGAATTCCCGTCTGGCTGTCAATACATGGGCATCCACGGAGGGAGTGGGGTTACAGAAAACGGCTGTAACTCTTGTTTTACTGAAACTATTCCGAAACAAGTTATATGATAATTAGCCGCTAACGTGACTCTAACATTACGCCGAGATTCATTTACTCTACGAAATTGCGTAGTTCACAGTGAAGTGGTAAATACTGTCAAATTCCCGTCTGCTGTCAATATATGGGCTTCTACGGGAGGTAAATGGACAACCCCATGTTTGTCCTCTGAAATAAAACTGTAGCCCTTCCAAGTTTCATTCAGCTAATTAACTAGGAAGTATGCCGAATAGCAAATTAAAAACAAACATGTTTTTTTTTTTCGTGCACTCCTTTGGACTGCACCCCGGTCAACGCAGTATGGCCGTCCGCATTGAGGCTTGGTTGAACGGCCACCTGCGTCTAAACGGCGCTCCGTCGCAGCTGCGTCAACAAGACTTGCGTCTTTAGAGCGTCTCTAGGCTGTGGTCCTTTGTGCTCAAACAGTTAGGTCTACAGTTTTATTACAGTGACTCCAAAGTGCCAACGACGATGCCTCAACAGTCGGGAAAAGCTTTGACCCTGAGCCAAGAACCTAACCGGCGCCGTCATAGAGCCATCGGTGGTGTATCGCAGCGACCACAAGGCCATCGTCACTTGCGTGACAAGATATAGATACAGAGAAACGAGACAAGAAATGATTGTGTATTTCTTTGTATTTCGCATAAATTAGATATAGGTAATTATAGGTATTGTTACATACCAACATAGTTTAAACCACCACAGCAGCTTCGCTTGTCAGCTATCTTCACAGGGTAAAATGGCTCCTCATGTTCATTTCTTTCTATTTTTAAGTATGAGCTATTCGGTGAGACAACAGCAGCACCAAGTAGTCACGGTCAGCAGCACATGCCGAAGGAAAAGAAACAATGTCAGTCATGGCAGAGGGTTAGGTGGTGCGGTGAAACTGGGAATATTGCAGACACAGGATGGGATCAGCCGGCGTGATGCAGTGGCAACCGAAGAAGGTCCTTCATTCTGCCGAGCACATAATAAGAATCTTAATGATGATGGTGATGAACCATTAATGATGATGGTGAACCATTCAGTGGGCCTGTATACATGTGACTCCATAGAAATATAAGCGCCATTATCCTCAGTAGCAGTCACCAGAGCCATCGTCACTGTTTCTTCACTCCATGGAGCGTCGATTAAAATACGTGGAATGGCTACGGGAGGTGTTCGTGATGAAGTGGGTCCGAATCCTGTCAAAGGGTAAGGGTACCAGTCACACACACAAACACCGGTGGAGTCGATATGCGTCCAGGTTGTTCGCAACTCAGGAGTGGGCCTTGACTGTTCGCTTAGAGCGCTGGTCTCCCTGCTTCGAAGCCGAGTGGCTTGCTCGGTGGAGATGTTGTCAGCGTCTAATGAACGCTGGAACGGTCCAGGCACGTGGCCAGCAGTCCCTATAGGGGCGGCTGGCTGAGCGCGGATCGTTGACTGGTCGGTGCACTAGACGTCACTCAAGGCATCTGTCCGAATGCAGCTTGTCTCTGGGATTTGTTACTCTTGAGGGGCCCTTAAGGGGATGACGCTGCGCTAGGCTTAGTACAGCTCCACTGAAGAGATATGGCACGCCACGAATAAAAGTTTCGAGCAATCATTTTTCTTTCTCTCCATTTTGTTTAGTCCTAGTTGTTTATATGATCTTGAAGGTATGCATGGGTCGTCTCGGTAGCGTTCTATAGAAAGCAATCCCACGTTGTGGGTCTTTTGCAGAGGTTGCTCTCTAGTCTCCTTGCCTAAAAAAAACATTTTTTATAAGGACGCTTTTATTGCCTACCCTACCATGGCTTCGTATCCATCGGTCGGTCGCTATCTCGCTGGATATGGTTGTGGATATATATTTTAGCACTGGGCTTTATGACCACTGCGCGCTGACCGATAAAGCAGCGTGAGTGCACCTTTGTTCCGCTTAATCGGGCACTATATATGACGGCGTAAAACGTGTACGTATAAGATATCCCCACAGGTATTTCTAAGATTGCAAACTACTACATAAAACTCGTAACGGTGATGTCTATTCATATGCATGGTTATCTCTAAAGCGTACGTACCTCTTCATAGAACAGCGCATGATTCTCAACGGCCTATTTTATTTTCTTATATTTGTTATATTTGGCCTACCCCATTCATCCGGTGTCTGGGTATGTGCCGCCGTGACAGAAGGAACGAATACATAATTTAAACGTTTCACATATTGCCCCGCACTTCTCTCTGCTCAAAACCTCTCTTTACCGTTCTTCCCCGGACAAGCATCACACATCGCCTCCGTTCTTTTGACGTTTCTGCGTCGACGCTTCACGTTGTGCATTCCGTATGTACTGCTTGTTTGCCTCTCGGCATAGCTAGCAAACCTGTGTAGTGCGCGAATGCAAACATTACGTGACATTAATTTTGCGACGAGTGCCGCGCATAAACATCGCGTGAGCTTACACGTTGCACTGCGATAAAATATAGAGAATTGTGCGCATGAAATTAAAGTTGTAGATCATTTACGTTCCCGCATCGGGGAATGCTTCGCTCTTCATATAGACTCTAACGTGTGCGTTGGTTCTGCAGAACTTGCATGCAGCACGCGTCTCTTTGCACAATAAAATGTTTTGAGAAGGCTTTGCTTAACATTGATCCCAACAAGCGCGTATGATCTCCTGTTCAGTTTCAAAGCCCACGCGTGGCGCCTGGTTTAGCATTGTTTCGTGACAATCCGCCTTGGATCTCTTACGATGAGACGCTGCACCAACGTCGAAGTGTTCAGTGATTTGATCGAGCTTGTTAGCCAATACCGCCATAGGAATCGTGAGGCGTAGACTTCTTCGAAACGAGCAAGGAACGCTGGGATGACGCGAGTCGTGCAGAAGGGGGGGGGGGGGGGGGCATCGACAACAACTCTATACTATGGCATACCACTTTCAGATTGCATTCGCTGCTCCTGCTGCATTCTGTTTTGACTCAGAAGTCGAACAATCCCGCCGCTTCTTAGGAAAATTTTGTTTGCGCAACGTTGCTGAAATGAAGAATGCAAACTTGTGTACCTATGCTTAGCTTGGGAAAACATTGCTACTACCACAATCCAACTTTATTCGATTTCACTTCGCCTGTGGTCCTGCATAGCAACTGTTAACACACTCAATATATTTCCATAGTTTTAGCCAAATGCAAGCTAAGTATTTCAAAGAGCCTAGTCAGCGGAGAAGCGGTGGTAAGTAGCAACACTAGTAGTGAAAGACACATAATCAATTATTTCTGGCAGTGAAAAAGAAAGAAAAGAAAATTGACTCGCCTTCCCAGCCCTGCGAAAGTGGATGTCCGGCGAAGCTTGCAAAGCTACCGCTGCAACTGCTGACGGGGGTATGCAATGTTTTATTGGTGGTTCAGATGCTCGTTTTGGGCTTGTTCTTTATTGAAACGTATGTTGTTCCGTGTGGGTGATTTCAATGAACCTATACACTGTTCGCTTCACTTCGCTGAGCGCTTGTAGCCTCTGCCTTACGGGGATATGAGCCATCGCATTTTTCGCTTGGTTACGGACGTATGAGGAGTTTCGGATGATTATATTTTTTTTTTCATGGACGGACACGACAAGTGCCGATTACCGAGAGGCTAACAGCTTCGCTGTAAAACACGCGGTGAGTAATAATTCGCGCTTTAAATCCCGAACCGGTGCCGCCATAAGCATTGCTCCCAAGCGGCCTGCCACAAAAGCATGACGATACGACACCGGGGCGGCGAAGCGATGGCCAGAACAGGATGCGCTCCGGACAGGAAGCGGTGCTAAATAGAGTTTCTCTCTCTCTTTCTCTCTTAGCTGGAGGACGTTTGGGCTGCGCGCTTTATGCTGAACAGGTGAGTAGTCATTTCTAACCCCGTTCCTTCATTCACAGAAGAGTTGACTGTTGGGCTAGTTGGTCGTCCATATTTGAAGTAGTAGCTTAGCGCGAATAAAGCCACGTACACAAGAAAGACGGACAAGGACAAGCGCTACTCGAAACTGTTTAATGGAGGAAAGGATAGTGCATATATATATATATATATATATATATATATATATATATATATATATACCCTCTTGTCACACATGCACCTACCAAGCAGAAGAGAAGCAGGTACATGCACATCAAAGGCGGTTGCGCAATAAGTTACATTCGGCATCCAGTAATGTGATAGAAGGCTCGCTCACACATCTATCTCTATTCTTCTTGATGAAGAAGGCCTCAAGAGCGAGCCTGGAAGAGGCGTTGCCACTCCTGCCAAGAATAGTACAGCGATTGCTCCGTGAGCCATCGCTGTACGTCCTCTGCGCTCTCGGCGATCTGCTCGATGTCGACCGCAAACAGCGGACCCAGTAATGGCCAAGAGTTTGGCTGTTCGTCCACAATGTACTCGAATTCGAAGGCAAGGCCAGTCTGGAGCAGCCTGCCCTCCGCTTCCGGCACAGACATAATGTAAAGTAAGTCCCCGAATCATGCATCATACCGCCCGCTCTCTCGCGCCACCTGTCCCAGAAAGCACGCAGTTTTAGCGAGTATACTTTCTTGTTTGGAGAGCTGTTCATACACCTCTCATATTCTTCAAACGCGTTGCACACAATCTGCGGCGGATGCAAAGGCCAGGTGAGCCTATTTGGCTGGTGGATTGTTCTTCGCTTCGTTCTCGCTCACCTTAGGCCGGAGGGTGCGTAAGCAAATTTCGTAGAAACGTTGAAGCGTTCGCTCGCCGCTGCTGCCACCGCTCTTCACCTCACCAGCGTTGTGACAGCGAGTTTCCGCTGTCATCGAGTGAGATTTGACCAAGTTTGCTTGTACACCCATGACAGCGTGCTCGCTAACTTAATTAATAAGCGATTATTTAGTGCAATTTTTTCGGCCGACAAAACTTGCGTCGTTTTGGGGCCTAAGACTTTACTACCGCTATAGATGCTTCGCCATCGGGGCGAAACTGCGACCTTCCGTAGCTTTGTTAAAATAATTTTTAAAGAACGCATGCACTTCCAACAATGTTCCTTCCAGTGGCTTTTGAGCTAGTTAAACTTTCGCGATATGCCTAATATATTGACAAAATTCTTGTTGATAATTAGCCGGAATACTAGTGAGCACATTTAAGGTGGCAGTTACGCAGCGCTGCCTTAAACACTGGTTCATCATTGCTCCGACTTCATCATCATCATCATCATCATCTGTTATGTCCACTGCAGGACGAAGGCCTCTCCCTGCGGTCTCCAAATACTCCTCTCCTGCTCTAACCAATTCCAACTAGCACGCGCGAATTTTCTAATTTCATCGCACCACCCAGTCTTCTGCCTTCCTCTACTGCGCCTCCCTTCTCTTGGTGCCCCTTCTGTAACCCTAATGGTTCAGCGGTTATCTAACCTGCGCTTTACAAGACCTGTCCAGCGCCATTTTTTTCTCCTAATGCCGATTAGGATATCGGCTATACCCTTTAGCTCTCTGAGCCAAACCGCTCTCTTTCTGTCTCTCAAAGTTATGCCTAGCCTTGTTTGTTCCAGCCCGCTTTGTGCGGTCTTCAACTTGTTCCAGGTACTACCCATCATTCACATGCCCCCTGAACTACCCTGCGTACTGCTTCCAGAGACACTAGCGCCACCATTCGCTCTAGTAGTAATTGTACGAAGCTCTGTGGTTCTGACTGCTTAATACCAAACACGGCCAACGTCATGCAGGCCACCCTCACGCTGATGTTCTCTCACGCTCATACAGCCATGTGAGGATCGGAGTCAGGAATTCTGTGATGCTGAGGGAGGGGAATGGAACGAAACAAGGTTAACTGAAGAAATTGGTATTCAAGTCGTAAAATTACCTACATTACGCACTCCTCGTTCAACGATTTGTGCTTGAACATAAAGGCGTGGTCACATTACTGTGATATATATCTCACATAACCAGCCTACATATACATATCATGACCGGCTTACCTGCGTCTGCGTCCTGTATCAACTCAAATTCTGCTTTACACAATATTTAATCCATGACACTGGTTCATCGTAATTATGAATACTTGCAAGAACTTCATTTGCGCGAGTTGGTTCATCTCGAGTAAAATTTTAAGCAATGCGAAGAAGAGGATGACAACAATCGAAAACACACACAACTGGACGAGCGCTGTACTACAAACTGGAAAAAATTTCTTGAAAGATCAGTCGGCTTATACTGCATTTAGCACGAATAACCGAAAGGTTGAAACGCATGCCCACTGCCTAAAAGTTTATCTGCGTATCTAAAACATTTATCCCATGTTTCATGCAGTGCGCATGCGTACTGCCTTCAGGAGACTTAAAATGATTCATTATCGCGATAAACCAGTAACACGGATTACATATTGCGTAACAAATATGCCCGGGTCTCAGCGCTTTATCTGCGTATCTAAAACATTTATCCCATGTTTCATGCAGTGCGCATGCGTACTGCCTTCAGGAGACTTAAAATGATTCATTATCGCGATAAACCAGTAACACGGATTACATATTGCGTAACAAATATGCCCGGGTCTCAGCGCTGATGGAGCCAGCACTCCAAGAAGCGGTTTGTATTCGCCAGCCTACAAGTCCACATTAGTTGGCCTGGCTATCGAGAAAAGTTTTCGGCCGATATTGTTAGAATGTTGCAAAATTAAATCACGATCGAAACAGCAATTCGTATTTTTGTTGTTTGCGCATGCTATTATTTACTTGATTCAGGGAAAGAAACAGAAAGTCGCATTTCTGCCCCAGTGGCGTCGTTTCGACAGAGAGTGTTCGACAATTACACGAAGTAAATTTTTTGGGCCGAATAAACTGCACTTGCTGCCCTCTGGAGCCCAGCACAAGAGCCTCGTTCTTTGCCGCATCTCCGCACGCATGGCCCATCGCACTAAACACTTCCAGTTTCGGGTCACAGCGCCATCGATGCACTAAATTGCGCTGTGCTCACGCAGAGCAGAGCACTCACATTGCCGTTTTATAGCTTTTAGACTGCAGTGGTTCTTTCGCGGGTCCTGCGTAATTGCGGGGCTCTATTAAGAAGCATGGCGGACTGCCATAGCGCGGTATCCTCGTACCTAACTCGAGCCCTCCCTGCCTTCGCCTCTAGCGTTCGCCTTCTTTCTCCACGGGACGACCTAAATAAACCAAACTTTCGCTGAACCCTTGAGGCGTCTACTCCACCGCGTTTGTACAGCCTTGAAATGTACAAATCTGAACATCTGCATGCATCGTCGTTCATTAGCCTTAGGCGACGATCGAATGAAATCCTACCGGTTCCGTCTTTGCAGCCTCGTAAAGAAGACCAGGCAGTGTCGCTCTCAATCACGCCGACAATGACGTGTGCATAGCCAACCTGTATGGATAGATGGAAACAACTTTATTCTGAATCCGGCAAATTTTACGACCCGGGCTCAGGTCTCCCATGAGGGGACTTCGAGGCCTTGCCTCGTCGCCGCCTCTCGGGCTTGCTGGACAGCCCACTCTTGTGTTTTGAGGTTGGAGCTGCGCAGAGCGGTGGCCCACTTCGACGCAAGAGCCTCCGGAGCTACTGCCATTGTAGCTGATGTAACCCGACATTCCCACAACATGTGTGACAGCGTCGCTCTAGTTTCCTGACACAACTTGCAAAGAGCAGTCGGATATTGCGCGGGAAAAATGTGCTGCAATCGCACCGGACTGGGGAATGTTTGTGTTTGCAATTGTCGCCAGATGACTGCCTGGCGACGTTTCAGCATGGGGTGAGGTGGGGGCAGCAACCGCCTGCCTAGCTGGTAGTGCTTGGTGATGTCATTGTACCTGACCAGGCGTTCTCGCGTGTTTTGAGCCAGCAGTTCCGAACTCGAAGAGGCGGTCTCCGATTCTGCGCGGCGGGTCAGTTCTCGCGCAGAGCGGTGTGCTACCTCGTTCAAGTTAATGAGGCCCTCATCGGTGGGGGTGGCGACGTGCGCTGGAAACCATATGTAGCTCTCCACGCAACTTCGCGCTCATGGGGTTCCATTCATCCTCGAGTCTTCACAAACAGGCACAGAACAGCGTTAGAAAAGTTTGCACCGGGCACGTGTAATCGTTTCCACAGTTATCGCATCAACACTGTATGGCTGCTACCCCACATACGCCATGCGCGCTCCGAATGCCATGCTATCGGGGCATAGCGTGTCACGTGGTCCTCGTGTACCTCCATAACAATTTTTAATCCAATTATTGTTACGTCATGGTAACGGAATTCCGTTGCGGAATGTTAGCCAGGGTGATATCAGGTAGGAAAAACATTATTACCCCACAAAGTGTATGAGAAAACGGTACCCAGCAGCTCAATCGGTGCTAAGACGTGGGGTTGTATCCCACCTGTGGCCAGTTCTTTTTTCGTTCGCTTAAATTTCCATTACTTTACCATTTCATTAATTTGATTAGCATTCACAAGTCATTGCTCCTGTTTTGCCCTTGGTGTCTCGTTGTTGGCTTCTTATGAAACTTTATGGAATCTAATCAGCGGGTCAAGCGCGTCAGCTTTTGTACACCATTCGTCGAACGTTCCAGAGTAATCGCTAGGATCCGCGTGTCTTCCACAAACTTCTACACTATTCACGTCGCCCATACATCCAATCAGATTGCACAAGGTTCCGTGACAGACAGCGGATGGAACAGTCGATAACACTCCAGAAACTTTCGATGCCTGCTCACCCCGGTGCTAGCTAAGCACGTGTGTCCGAGCGTGTACGCGAGTGATGTGTGTAGACTGTGCGCTAAGGAGAGAGCCACCGCGGCTCACATCCTTTGGGACTGTAGGTAAATCCGCGAGAAGCCAGCGAGAAGACGACGATCCCGCCGCAGCTAGAGGCTGCAACGAGGAGCTATGACCAAGAGACACAACTCACGGCCGTCCAGCAGGTCTCAGCAGCTCTAGAAAGGCAGCGACCGCGCGAAACCGAGAAGGGGGCGGTGGCCCTCTCGGGCCCGCGGAAGTAGCGAGGAACCAATACCTCGAGGAGCACAATGCACGAGACTGACGTAGTGGCCGCGTCGCGGTAGAAGCTTGCCCTCCCCGCGTGGAAGGAGCCTAACCGACTCTGCAGGCATTTTCGCTAAAGTTGTTCTCTCTCTTCACTTTGAAAGAAGCTGAACATGTTCCCTATGGAGGAAGCCAGAATTATGCGTGAAATGTAGATTTCAATTTCAACAAAATGCGTGCCTTGACAGGCGTGCCTTGAAAACAGAGTGAAACAAGACTTCTTCTATTTGAAAAAAAAAAAAACTATCTTCATCACGCTTTGTGGATTCTGCGGAATATGACGGGGAGACACTTTTAAAAAGAATAACCAATATTACATAAAATAAACAAGCGGATAAGTGCGGTACAATGACAATTTCTTTTTCGAGTGAAACTTTCTTTGCATACTTGGACGACTTCGGCTATTCATGGCCGACTAAGTTCGTTCCCCCACCGTTGCAGCCCAACTCATCTAGTTCTAGAGGAGCTTGAATGGTTGCACTCTATAGTAAAAGTCCTCGTGCACAAGAGCAGCCTCTTGTCCTATTATAGTCCTACACTTCGTGCTTACAACTTCTGTGCAAGCGGTCCCGCATTGGCACCACATTCTTCCAAAAATACTGCGTAGAACAGGTCGATTTACGAACAATAAAATTCAATGGCTGTTCAGTGGAAAACACGAGAGAAATGCATTAGCATGTTGGAAACGGGACCTCTTTGAAGTCTCAGTTGCATGACTTTAACTGCGTTGACCGCATTGCAGAGTGTTGTTGAGAAGCTTACTCCACAAGTCACACGTCCTGCCTCTTTAAAAATAAGATTAAACTATGGGGCTTTTTCGTGCCAAAACCACGATCTCCTTATGAGGCACGCAGTAATGGGGAACTCCGGAAATTTGGACCACATGGGTATCACTAACGTGCACCTAAATCTGTGTAGTCGGGCGTTTTCGCATTTCGCCCTCATCGAAATGCGGCCGCCGTGGCCGGGATTCAATTCCGCGACCTCGTTCTTAGCAGCCCAACACCATAGCCACTAAGCAACCGCGGTGCGTGTCCTGCCTCGTTGGGAATATATATATATGTATATATATATATATATATATATATATATATATATATATATATATATATATATACATATATATATATAGCATTATGCACGCTCTTCTAACCTCTGCCAGCCGCTCTCTAACAGAGAATGGATGTAGAGCTTAGAAGAGCGAGCACTAGAAAACATTAACTTACTTTCCCTAACATTTATTGCTCCATGCATGGTTGTGTAGAACAAAACACGATCATCGTACGCGGAAGATATTTGTCGTTTCGTCCGTTGCGGATCATTGAAAAGGGAAAACAGTAGACATTGGATACTAAATTCCGAGTAATCTTCAAGGTAAGATGTGAATACTCATATAAGCCAGCGCACTTCAATGTTTAGTCCTTGCACGTCTTTTTTTAAAATGTTTGTAGCCAAAGGGACTGTAAATTCAGTTTCAATATTGGCCTGCAGCCCCGACACCCAGCCATGCTATCGCGCCAAACTGAAATGATAACAGAAGAAAACGAACGTAATCATATGTTTGTTTTTCCAAATGACTAATGCAGTGAACCTGACGCGAATTTTCGGCATTGTGTCTGGAGACCGAAGTGCTTTTGTTTTGTGTGGTGATATCCGGATGCTGTATATTTAGCTAAGGTGCTTCCTGTTATCATTTAGCGCCCACATGATTCGGTAACCATTCCCGACACTTAACGCGTGTGTAATATAAACACACCCCCACGTCGGTAAAGAAAACGCCTTAAATAAGTCCGAAATATGCTCCATAACGGGTCTGATGAAAGTAACACGGCTTCGCGCTTGGTTTTTTTGATTGGTTGATTGATTGATTGGTTGATTGATTGATTGGTTCAATGAATGAATGAGTGAATGAATGAATGAGTGAGTGAATGAATGAATGAATGAATGAATGAATGAATGAATGAATGAATGAATGAATGAATGAGCCTCTGAACTGGGGCCCCTGTGCCTTCCGTGCATCTCAGTTGTTACATGTGTAACAGCTTTCGAATTCTACAGATTCTAAAACAAATTATGGGAGTTCAAGCTCGTCTATAAACGTGAGGAACAAACGGGATGCTTGTTGCCTCAATTATAATAATAATTATGTTGCAGACCACGACAATTGTTAAATCTGCGCACTTACTTCGTACCGTCAAAGCGTTCACTCTATGCTTTATTTTCTCATGGCCAACTTCTTTCGCAGACTTTGATGCCCCACTGCAAGTCTTAGACACCGTAACAGTTTTATTCTACGCTCGTCAACGCATCTCTCTGTTGCAGCCAGCGTTAGAGCTCCATTACGAACGAATATAGAAAACAACAACACGCAAAAAAAATTCTTAAAATCCGGGCTGACAGGCTCGTGTTCCCAAGTACTCACGACGCGACAGTCCTCTGATAAATTGGTTTTGCAAAGCAACAGTCTAGTTTCTAGTGCGCACGACATCGTTAATAGCTACCGTAACACTGTTAGAAGGAAGCACACCGGTAGAAACCATCAATTTTCGTTCGAGCCTCTCCATTACTCTTCCGCAATGTGGAACCACCGAGCAACCTCGATACTTTCCATTGTCCGCCTCCTCAAGAGCTTTACCTTACGTTTTCTTGTCTGTGCCCGCGTGCGGTGAAAAATACATGGCCACGTGGCAGCGGGCCGGAGTAATTTGCTTAGGATGTTCAGTGTTTAGCAAGAGAAACATGTGACCTGGGTGAAATGCCAAGGACACGTGCGTAAAACTGCACCTTCTTGTACGCTCGAGAAATGATGACTTTTCGTGGTCAGAGTTTTCGCGCACCAGTGGTCTGAACAGATGTCATGTGCTGGAAACCAAAGTCCAGGTGTCAAGGGTTGTGCTCCGGCACTGAAGTGCTTCTAATGCCTGCGTGCACGGGAACATTACAACAGCAACAGCGTGTAATTTTACGGGAACATGAAGTGCGCAGTTACAACGGTATTAAATTACGCCTTGAAAGACGAGAAATAAAGATATCTGAAGAAAATGTTCATTTGAAATCCAAATTTTGCATGAAGCTAAATCCAAAAAGAAACAGCCGTGTATCGTGTATTGAGTGAACGTTGCAGTTCCCCGGAGTGGTTCAAATTTAGCCCGCTGTCTGCCACCACGGCATGCCACATAATGACATCGTGGTTTTGGGCCCGTAAGAGCCCAGAATTATTTTTTTTCAATGTTGACAATGATTCCTCTTCAAAGCAATGTCAGTCGTGAGCCAGACTTCTTACTCATCCTCTGTTACTGCTTTTAGGTAACAAATGGCGCCTGCTGACTGTGGTTCAGTGTCGACCGAGGACCTTTAGCTCGAAACTCTGAAACTCAAAAAAATATTGTAAAATGTGTTGACTGCAGGCAATACTCGTCCACAAAGAGTTAAGAACACAAATCAAACCGAGCAATGACGACAAGAGTAAAAGGCTGTTATCCTGTTATCGTACTTGTTATCAATCTGTTTTTCATGTTGATAGGAATTCTGAGGGATAGTTGAATGCAGTTTAGCTATTCAGTACTGAGCACAATGCAAGAGCAAGGACGATGCAGTGAGCCCGGAAGAAAATGATGACACCACCGCTATTGTTTCTTTAGCCTGTATTGTCTTCCGTAGGCAAATTTTTCGAACAGTTGTTACCTACGACAGCGGTCTGATACCTGTACTGCAAATAACTTCTAATTAGGCCCAGGAATGTTCCCCTAAAGCCATAAATGTCAAGTTTTGTTAGTAGAGCGTTGCGATTAATGGTGTCAAAAGCCTTTGAAAAATCAATAAAGACGCTGAGAGCAACTAACCTGTCTTCAAAGCCTCGCTAAATTATCTCTTTTTGCCCGAGTAAAGCTATTTAGGTTGCACGACCTTTTCTATACCCATACAGGTAACCTGTAATTACATAGCGCTTTTTACAAAAAGAGGTTACCCTTCTCTTAATCAATTTCTAGAGACATTTAGAAAAAATATGCAGCATCAATGTTGCCCTATAATTTTTAGAGCTCGTTTCTGTCGCCAGATTTACCTTCGCTGTTTGCATGCGCCGAGGAAATATACCATTCGCCAACGAAAGATTGTACACGTGCTCTAAGACAGGACAAATTAGGTCTAGAACAGGCTTAGCTGGGCGAATCTGCAAATCATCGGTAACGCAACTTTTGCTATTTCGAAGGCTAGGAAACGTGCTATAGTTTTCATAAGTGTTAGCGGGGCCTAGGAATGTACTTTCGACGACTGTTGGTTTTACGTAGTCTGTGCAACTAGGATAATAAAAACAATTGACCAGCGATACAAAATTATTGTTAAATCGCCATCCAATGCCGTGCCTGATGTCGGCTGATTATTTATTTCTAGCTCTGCTGCATTCTCTGGCTGATTGTTTGCAGGAAGTAAATTGTTTAGATTTTTCCAGGTCATATCGGTTTGCATTATTCGTTTTCGCATTAAATAATTTCTCGAAATATTGTGCTTTTGCTACCCTTAGAATTGCGTTAAGGTTATTCCGGAATTTTTTAAACTCTGCCATATCTGTTGCGTCGCTTGTGCCTAGGAATTGCTTGAAAAGAGCATCTTTTTCTTTGATCAACTTCAACGTGCTGTCAGCAATCCAAGGTTTCCTTGCTTATTTTGCTTTTTTCGTTTTGCGTTTAAATAACTTTCTTTCTGTATGCGCTCTGAAAAAAAGGATAAAAACAACTCGCACACTTTGTCGCAGTCTTTTTCGTTACACACGTATTGCCAGTTTATGCGCAGTATTTCGTTGTTGCTCGTTAACATCTTCTTGCTTACCTTGCATCCTTCATTTTTTGCCTTTGTAGTATTCTTGGGATAGTCGGCTCCAAAGGGAGTCCGGCCTTCCCAGTTTTATGCAGTTATTATAATGTAGGCTGTATATTGATAACACCACCAAATGCAGCTGCAATAATCCAACGACAAGAACAAGAACAGCATCTACAAATGCAGCACTAATAAGCGAACAACAACATATGAAGTAGCAACAACCCAAGAATAACAAGAACTGCCAAGACCGGGACGGCAACGATAACGCCACCAACCTCCCTCGCTTCGTCGACTTAAAGGCTGCCTCAAGAAAAAAAGACTTCGAGGAACGTTGCTACCACCACTAACAGCTTCGATTTTGCTGAATGTAGCGTTTGATCTTGTTGAACTGAGATCTCTGCGCATACCGTTGTACCTACATTGCCAGCAAGTCCTCACTAAAAGTATGTGTAGGTGTCGAGAAAGGCACGTCAAAGGATACCAAGTTTTCACGTAAAAAAAGAACACAAAAGTTTCTCGAACGAATAGATTATTTGGCGCTCATGCCGTCGTGGTGCTCATACAGACCACAAAACCAGTGAAAATAACGCAAGCATCTCAGCATTCTGAACGAATATTTCGTTTCGGGAGTCTTCCAGGGCGCAATAAGCTTGCACGTATCGCCATAGGCCGCGAGCCTGTCAAGTGAAAAGATACATTGCGGGTGGGAGACTGAAGCGTAAAGCGTAAAATAGAAGAAAAAAGAAAAGAAAATAGGATAGAGAAGGAACAAGCACGACGTTACGGATACCACGTTAGTATGCAGGCATGCAACCTAAACATCTCATTTTTCATGTTTGGATAGGGAAGATAATTTTCCTGCTATTCCGTCCAGAAAGTAATGCGGACCCTATATTTCCAGAAGGTAAATGGTAACTCGAGGAATGGAGTTTGACGAGTGTTTCTAAGAATTTTATTCGCTTTTTTCCTGCAAGAGTGTGTGCAAGAGTTCAATACTTGGATGTGTGGGGAGCTCGTTTTACCGGAGGCAAGGAATACACGTTTTGATAGCTTGAGAACAGAGACAACTGGGTTTTATTCAAGAGTAAAAGTAGGTTTGCTGAGTGGCTGTGGTGGTGTCCTAGTCGGAGCGTGCCCCGATTCCAAGAAAGCGCCGGGGATAATGACTCCCCAAGGCGAGGGAAACCGGCTTTTCCAGAAGCGAAGACATAACAGGGACAGAAAGTCGCTACAGGAGGTCCCCCTATCCCCCTATAGAATGCCGGAGGCTTAGGGGTGAGTGGAGGAAGGAATGCAGAGTTAATGTTCAAGATAGCCTGGTTTCACGCGATCGCATGACACTGTCTCTTCCTTGAACGTCAATCTTCAAGGTTTTCTCTGGACGTGAAACCACAATACAGGGGCCTTCATGGGAAGGAGGTAATGGTGACTTGATGAAGACAATTGCAGAAAGGCTTGCGTGATTGTGCCTATTGTCGGGGAACACAGCATGGCCGCGGGTGATACGTGGGGGTGTAGATCGAAGCTGGTCGAGCCAGGTATGTGTCTTCTCTTTACCTCAGCTAATAAGATTTAAGTCAGCTAAGCACTTGTAGTGGCAACTCCCCCACCCTCCCCCTTCAAGAAAGCAGGGCCGGACGCGAGTGCGTTTTTCCCGCGGACGCGCTCAGCGTTGGTGCTCCTGAACGCAGCGCCACTCTGCTGGAAATGTCTATCCGGGTAAGCTCGGTGACGCTGAGAAATCGCACAGTATCAAACGTGACGCACTATGCTTTTTAGGAGGTCCGGCAAGCGCCATCTTGAATGTCCACCCGAGGCGCAACACGCGTGCCGATGCAATGAGAGTGAAGACCGATGGGACGGGGGATGTCGAAGACGCAGCTCCATCGCTAGCGAGCGCGCGCCTGTCGAGGCAGGCCGTGCTCATGGCCCTCGCATCCGTAGCTTCCTTGTGGACGCCATAGAGACGCTGCTGCAACTCATAGGGGAGCAAGCAAAGGCGAAGGGGTGCTACTTGGCACTACTTTAGTTCTTTTTTTAGGAGTTTTGCACTAGACGACGTCAGTACGCCATCAGACGACATCAGCATGATATCAGCAACCTAAAGTGTCTTGCCCCGCAGTCAACGTGGCAGCGCACCACACTATGTTAGTTATTTATCGCTACGTTTAAGTACGTGCAGAAATAGTGGTCAATCGAGAACAACAGCATGGCACTTCCATAAACCTACTAACAGAAATCAGCAAAGCAAAAATACAAGGAAGTGCGAACACCATTCCTAAAGCGTACCACAGCACCCACTGTTCTACTTCTCTTGCATTTTATTGATTTCATCATTTACCACAGCTTGTGACTAAAAAAAAGAAAGGAAGTTTTCCTATAGCCACCTTTCAAAGGCACACGTCACTATTTTTTTTTTCTGTTTTGGATGTCTCATTAAAGAGGATCGTATCGGATTATCGCAAACTCTGGATGATTGAAAACTCTTTTCTTGCTGGTTCAGGAGCTCGTTCCTCAAGCCATAATTTATACAGTGCAAGGAAGCTTCCAATAGCCGTTCCCTTTTTGATGCCCCGGGAAGCTCGTGTACTCGACCATTTCCATTGTTATCGATGCAGCATAACCCATTTTAATTGGGTCATTTTATTCCCGGCTGAGCTCTAAGCATGCATTCAGATGATTTGGTCAGTGACGTATCAAAAAGCGCAGCAACAAAATATTGATAGAGCTTGACCCGACGGAAAGTGTCCGAAAAATTATTATATACAAATATAGTGAATTCGTTTTATTATTTTGTGAAGAACGCGTGGACCTGGGACAGATTGTGCAATTTTAGCTTCTGTCGAGTTTTCCTGTGATTTGCTCGCTAGCTTCTCGTTTGTTTGATTGTTGGCATCTTTATTTGTTTTCTAGCTTCTTTTAGTGCGATATAAGAAACCAAGCTGTCTTGGTAGCGAGACTTGACCTATCGAAGTGTTAGCTTTGTCTCTGAGGTCAATGCACCTTCCATTAGTGAACACCAAATGCTTCTTTGTTTCAAATATTGAAACAGTGAAACAAAATTAAAACTGAATTTTCAGAAGAAATAGAACTAACCTTTAATTAGCCTTGCATGAACGCCTGAGATTCCAATATAAATTTTGCTTGCTTTACACTCTGTTTTTTTTTCTCAAGATGTAAACTGCTTGGTGATTTGTCCCAGTCCTCTTTCTTGCTTATCGTTGTAGTGTAACAGGGTGACATGCTTTATTTTTTCCTTAGGTCACAAAAAGCGGCGTGCGACGCATGAATTCTGTGTGCGCTTTGGTTTCTGTAAAATTCTACGAATGAAAAAGAACGCGCATATACCCTTAATATTAATAGGCGCCAGTGCCAAAAAGAAAGAAGACATGAACGGAGGTGAGAGCACAAGGACGAGATTGAACTGCCAACAGCATTATCGTGAATTATTCACGTATACCTATTGTCCTAACCAGTCGTTAGCATCTGCGCATGCGGAAATATGCCAGCTCTTTGTCTGAAAGCGTCATGGAAGCCATGCTCACACATCCCTTCACAATTCAAGACATCCGTTCAGATTCTGCGATTTGCCGTGTCACACGCGTTTTGCTCTTCTTGATAGAGGAGGTGTTTTCAAGGTGGGACGAACAGTCCTTGTAATTTATACAAAGACTTACCAGAAAAACCTTCAAAATCGTTTCCTTCACGCGCATTTTTTTTACGTTGTTTGCGTGCTTCTTTAAGGTATCCTTAACACATCTCCTAGTTTGACCAGCGTACACGTCTCTGCACCTTAAAGGAATTTCATAGACTACACCTTCGGCGCATTCAGGAAAAGTCCTCCTATGCTTTATCCCACTGTCACGATGCTGGGTTGCCGCCGAGTCAGTCAACCTGCAGAATTTTGAAAGGTTGTGGGGGGCAGAAAACACGGCTTTCACGTCGTTATACCCAGTACGCCCAATTCGCCCCATTAGTACCCAGCTAGCCTGAAGCTCTTCCAATTTTTGCTGCAATCACTGCCGTCCGAAAAAACAGTTTCATGTGTTTTTGGAAAACACATTTGTAACACAGGCGGTTCCTTGGCTATGGATAGCGTAGGCAACCTGAGCAGCCTTGCACATGGCGTCATCTAAAATAACCAGTTGGCGTACAAGCAGCTTCAGGGAGACTGCGGGGGCAAGATGTTCAGTTGCCTTTAAGTGATTAGCTAAGCTGGGCTGCACTGCTGAATTTTGCAGACGTCACTTATTTTGATACTCAATCTCGATAGATTTTTCTACAGTCTTCTCATCTTGCTCAAAAACAAAAATAATCTTTTAAAAAAGTAACTTTGTTAAACATCACAGTAAACTTGGCCACGGACTATATACAAAACAGTGAAAATTTGAGGCAGAACACGTTAACGTCGACCTCGATCACCTAGAACACCTAGCCCAACGGAAGTTTCGTCGAAGCTTTGTATTGTTATTCAAGTGGTTCCTTAGAAAAGCCTGTAAAATTTTTAAGCTACTTTAATCTGACTTCTCATATCAGCCACGCTGTGTTGTTCCTTTTTTTTAGCAGCAGCCAGAATGCGCGGTTTCAGTTCATTTGAATAATAATTACACGTTCCATCTATGTCCGACTTAGTGTACGTCTGGAGCTCACAAGCGCATCCAAAGGTCACGGTGTCTTGCTGCGACGTCGTTTTCTTTTTTTGTACGAAATGCTAAAGTAACCCTTATTCGGCGAAGGCGGTTAATGTGATTTTAACGGACTCCCTTGTGCTTTTTTAATGCGCTCGCTCAGCTACCCGCGTGCGCTATCAACATAACTCTTCCGTGAGGTGCCTGGCGAGCTTGTCTCGAACTTCTTCCAGTCTCTTCGCTTTTAATACTTTGAAGGAAAAAAACGAGACACCCCTCTCAATTTTCCACACCGCTGCTTTTGCGAGTCCTTTTTCTCCACTCTGTGTACAGTTCCTGTCTGCTCCCTAACTTTTTTCTAGTCACGTGATACTCCTCCTTATCTTATGCCATACGTATACGCTTCCTTTGTATCTCGTATACTCATGTGCAAAATTAAGGGGAACCAGCCCAGGCCCCCTCCGGTTTAGATGTCCTTTTTTTTACATTCATGGCAACAATGATGTCGACTTTGTTTCCATGTCAGGTTGTTCCTCATCCAGATCAAGGATGTTATTGAAGAAGTCTGCTTGAAGATGTTCCCCAAGCCGCAAACAAGAATTTACGTAAGTTTTCCGTCAGTAGATGTCCTATAATGTTCTCAAAAATGCTGGAGGGTTTCCTACTTATTATACAGGCGCTCCTGCATACGTAGGCATTAAATTTAATGAGCATTGGCATGGGGAAAAAAATAGAGGCAGCTATGCCACTTGCAGAGGCTCCTTGTGCTTCTCTCTGTAGCGATGCTTGGCCGTTCTCCTCTGTGCACTGCGGTAGTCTTCACGCAAACTTGTTTTTCGGCCCCTATAGTCCCGAGGCTTGAGCTGCGGGAAGTACCTCTAAAACCTTTGAACTTTGCGTCGCGTTCTCATTTTCTTATTCGTATATAACGACACCCACTCCAGCGATAGCCTTGACTGAGCTGCAGTACGTAAAAACATAAATAAATAAATAAATAAATAAATAAATAAATAAATAAATAAATAAGGTCAGTTTATTTTTTGCCCCTGGCAAGCGTGCATTGCCACCTAAAGCACGTATATGAGGAAAAGGCAACCTCTCAGCTCAAGGAATTTTTTTAATTCGTTCGCGCAACGCTACAAAAAGAATGAACACTAGCGCACTGCTATTATGATTAGTGCGTTTACTGTGAGTGCTTTCGTTGTGCCTGCATTGTTGTGCGGCGTTCTCCAGAAACTGAATACCAATAGGCCGAAACTTCAAAAAAAATTGAATTTATTATCGGTTCAATATGGCTGTTAATTGAAGTGCGACTGTGCTTAACCTTGTGCGCAGATAGCACAATATTCCCTCCTAAATAGGTGACCGGCTGCTCCTGATTATTTTGCTGGTTGAACTTGGTAAAAAGTTAAGAGGAAGAATTGGCAGCGGAAACAATGACTCGAAAATTGCAAAGCAGATTCTGATATCTGAATGCCGACATGATGCGTCAGCGACGATGGTAGAGTCAGAATACGAGATAGGCTTGTGTGATGGGTAATCAAATTTATTAACCAAGAAAGCAAAAGAAACCAAACCGTATGTGTAAAATCACATTGGACCAGCATAGTGTACGTAGTCGATTTTTTCCTCCTAGAGTTGGGAATGAAAGGATATATGTGCAATTGCGCCACATAAATTCTGAACTCACGAAGAACGCGGTTCAAAATTTTATATTTACGGAATATAAAATATTCACATATTTCTCTCAATAGCGCTCAATCATTTTCAAAATTATAGTAGTAACACAGAAACGTGATTTTCCGACATCATTAAAGGGTCGGAGATACGCTTTTTGTCGCACTTCTAGACATAAAGCGTATTTCTCAAAGAAAGCTTACATACGAGAGCTTTGCTCCAGAATGCTATAATAAAGCTGACGTGCACGTTCATGGTGGAACATCACGCCTCCTCCCAAGTGGCTGCGTTCCCCCTCAACTTCTACAGCGTACGGCCATCGCTCCGTCAACGCCTACTCTATTTTTTTTTTTTCAATGCCAGTGCCATCGCTCGCTCCCCAATGGGAGCCGTTGGCGCGCCTTAGTTCCGTGAGTTGCCGCAATGCGACGCTACCCGGATCGCACGACCTAATTAGGTGGGACTAATTTAGCTACGCTTGCTTGCAGAACCCGGGCGTCTGAGCATCCAACGCTGCCGTTCCCGATGGCAAGGGGTAGACGCTCCGTCCGTGCGTCTGTCAGGTGTCAGGTTATCACGCGTCTCTCTTCTTCCGACTTCCGCTGTGAAGCGCCCCCCAGATGGTACTCTACCCGACGACCATAAAGCAGGCGCGAACGCTAACCCATAGAGTTTCCTACAAAAGTTACTAGAGGGAACTCTGGCGCTAGTGTCTACGGGAACTGCAATGGGAGTGGTTGTCCAAGCATGGGAATTATGGGAAGTACATGGATTTGCCTAAACTTCGTCCTTTTGGTTTGAAACACGGCTTTGTGACTTTGTAAACTCGTCGTTTTCAACAGTGTATTGAGTAATAAATAATTAAAACAACATCATTAAAATTGCCCGACGGCAGGATTCGAACACAGGGACTTTAGCACAGAAGGCTGATATTGAAACCAATAAGCCATGAACGCATGGATTCGCAAGCGAATGAAACGACCTTATGAACTTATCGCGGGCATGCCAGTGCCTCGAGACGCTTGGCGCGTTTCGATTTGGCCACCTGGCCAAGCTCAATCATTGCAATTAATAGCGATTGTACGCGTTCTCAGCGCCTTCTGCAGTTCGAAGAATACAGATTGCGCTGAAATATCCGACAATAAGATTTATATAGCGCAATATACAAAGCCACAAGAACGTCTGAACCCAGAAGCACAATGAAGTATTAAAGCTCGTGCCCTCTCTTCTAAATTCGACGTAGTTAAATATTTTAACAGTCAAAGAAAGACCAGAGTCGGAAGCATTGCCATCAAAACCGAAATCAAAATAAAGCTAAACCGCGCATCTAAAATATGGGTAGAGAAGATTACCGGTCTGACCGGCCGCTAGGGGCGCTGGCAGCAGTGCAGTAGCTCCGCCGCTGGACCCTATGTGAATGTGCGCTCTTTAGCTATACGTTTATCTATGATATTATTTCGGTTGGACGATAGCCTGATAACATGTAAACAGCCAATGCGTACCTTTACGGTGCTCTCTATATTATGCTCCGAACTTTTCTTTTGTAGCATGCAACAGTAACTATAAGCGATATCCCTAACCTGGGAATATGGTGAAATCGGCAATTTCTAAGGTTTTTTATACTATGGAATCAGAAAAAAAAAAACGAAAACGCAAAGTAAACAGACGTTGGTAATCGAGTTCCCTTCTGAGTGAAAATTAGAGATGGTATATACCACTAATGTTTTATTTCTTTATTGTCAAGTTACACGGCACATTCAGTCGAAGTTTCGTCATAGTCGTCATAGTCGTCGTAATACATAGTCGTCAAGTCGACTTTGTATTATAGCGTCGTGAAAGAAATCGCGACTGCGACATTGTCACGTAGGCAATTCGGGCTTTGAACTCTTGTGTGGACCGCCGACTCTGGTCTCTCCTTACTTTCGGCGCTTTTCAGCACTAACGAATGACCAGTGCAGCTGAAATAGTCCTACCCACTTCGATATAATGTAAGAATGAAGGCATCCCCCGCCGCTGTGTCAACAATACTAGGGAGTATGAACTTACCGTTACGCGTAATTACCGTTCACGAAACGCGAAATTACTGGGCGCATAAACGCGAGCATCCGGGTTGGTGGCGCCATCTTTCGTCACTGAGCTTAACCAGGAGGACACCTATAGCTATTATTGCTGTAACTATCCATGTTCTTTATCTGCTGGCATGTACCGACGCAATCTATAACATGCAGTGCCTATGGTTTCAGATGACTTCAATGAGAACACCCATGTAATGGAAACCTTTCAAGCGTTTTTGAAAGAAAAAAAAAAGCTGCCGATACGCGCTTCTGCGTTTACTGTAACTCGCTCTTTCCGTAGAGAGATGCGTATACGGACGGCGAAGGAAAAAAGCGCGAGGACGGAACAGGAAGGAACGAACAGACGATTATCGGTGAACGTATTCGCGCAGTACTAGGAACGCTGGGTATCTTGATCTACTGCGGTCAGCACACCGGAAAAAAGAATTACGGCAGAACTCATCTCACCATGGCTATCGATGGTAGTGCGATATCATTCGAACAATGTAGTGACGCTATTTCTGATGTTACATTTCTTTAGCACCTTTAGTGGTCACTTTGAATCTACCGCTGCCTCGGCTATATGCGACATACTCTGGTATCGCCCCACTTTGATATGGCACACGCTTTCCAATGTTGCCGATGTCATGAAATGGGGCGCTGCCGTTACACGAAAGTGGTAATGATTATTTGTTTCGAAGATTGTTTACTGCTGAGGCCGAGTGTGTAGTTAGATAAAAGGCTTACTCTGTGTATCGATTACTTAGAGGTATTATTATAATTCGCAGGGTGGCTACGCATTCTCAAAGTTACAATGAAAAACATTATATAGAAAAGCTGTCCGAGGATGGTGTTTGCTTTAGATAACATAGAGGCACAAAAAACAACGCTTTGGCTCCAGTGACAGTGACATTTCGAAGCCGTTTGTTCCCGAAATGGTGAACACATTGTAGTATTGTTTACCAATTCTGAAGTAAAGTTGGGCAAAGTGCGCAGCGCACTGCAATGAACCGGTTCATTTGAACGGTTTGCCAGCTGGAACCCCACCCTCTCTCTCTCTGCCTCGGGTACCTTTCGTTTTTTTTTTCGTCTTGAGCGCACGCGCGTTACCGAAGATCATGTCATCATGCTTCCATATAAAAAAGAAAAAAAAAACGAAGTGGTATTACAAAAGAAGACATCATTGACCTTGTTTTATTGACGTGTTAACGGTGGAGGCTCAGAAAACGCTCAGAAGTTAGGGACATGAGTGACGTTTTCATGAGTACACTAATTAGCACAAATGAAGACCAGGACGTAAACTGTATGTTCACCTGTTGTCTTTTAGGACACGAAAAACTTCGTCTATGAAGTGTTCTCACACCAGCCCGCGTTGCGCAGTCAGTTGCGCAATCAGTTGGGAGAGTCGTGAGACGTGGTTCGAACAGCCAAAGGCAACGAACTGCGCCATCCTTTGCGAATTCAGGCTTCTTTACTTCTCCCTTCGGTTGCACCAGGTGCCACACAATAGGAGGCACACCAAACCGAAGTAACTGCCACGCACACCGCATAGAGCAAGCGCATAGTCAACTAGAATACTTTCAAGTGGCCCGACCGCCTACCCTGGAGAGGGCCTGAAGCGGAAGAAAGATGCGGCGGCGCTGTAGTGGACCGCACTTGAAAGTACGTGCGCTTTCGGGCTGTCGCGCTGCCAGGCTAGCAAGGGTCAAAATATTTCGCTTCTGGTTTCTGTTCTCTGCAGCATCGGTATGAATGTGGAAAGGTTCATATAGTGTCGCCTGCGTGCGTTGTAGTTGTGGAATAGTCTATCCGGAGACATAGCCGCAATACTTCCCATCTCGTGATGGTGTTCGTTGCAGTTTGCCATGACTTACTATTGCACTGTCTTTTTCGTGAACGTGTAAAACGTAAAAGGAGTATTTGCAAAAGCTTACCGTGATTTTCGCGAGCGGCTGAGCTGGATAGCAGGCTGCAATATATACACTACGTATGATACATATCTTCCCTCTGACGGTGCTCTTCACACAAATTACGCACCTTAATTAAGCCTGTCTCGTCGCTTTCAAGATCCTTTACTGACGACATAAAAATTATTTTCTGTCTATGCTCAGCATAGACACCGGGGGTTGCTGAACAGGTGGCTATTGCTCTAGCACTAATTGATTCTAGAAGAGTTTTGGTGTTTAGCGACTCGCGATCTGCGATTACAGCCTTCTCGAGAGGACTTGTTGCGGAACCGGCTAACAGACTGCTGCAGGGTAGAGATATCACTTCGCATACCGTTACTTGGTTCCCGGCGCACATGGGTACAGTGGAGGGAGCCCCGCGTAACCTCAACGAGGTGGCGCACAGGGAGGCACGAGGATTAGTGTGCCGTGTACTCCCTGAAGGGGCTGGATCTCCCGCTCCTGAGTACAGGGACCAACTGTTAACCTACAACGAAATCACCAAGCACTATTACTTAGGGCGCAGGGCATTCCCGTTGCCACATCCTAAATTAAATAGGCCGCAGGCGGTTACATTACGGCTTCTGCAGACACGGACGTACCCTAACCCTGTCATCATGAATAAAATTAATCCGGACTGCGGGGTTTCAGTCTACTGTAGTAAGTGTGGGGGTTTGCTCGATTTACAACACATGCTGTGGCGCTGCTTGGCGTAGGCCGGTGATGGTTCTCGAGGTGAACAGTGGTGGCAGCGAATGCTGCACAGTGAAGTGCTGGCGGACCAACTCAGGGCTGTCCAGAGGGCCCGTGTGATAGCAGAGGGGCTCGGCCTCTCTGTACCGACGTGGGAGTGGCCCGCATCAGTCCCAGACTGATCCCTCAGGACCTAAATAAAGTTCTTCATACCATACCATATGCTCAGCATGAAATCACCTACCCCGAGATAGGAACCACATAAAGAAGTAAGTTTGCCACAGATAAAATGCAATGACGATTAACGTTGATTGTTTCCTTAATATGATTTGTCGCGACATTAGGAGCTTGTTCTTGACGACTCATATTAGCTCCTGTCTCTGTATCGAACTTTAGAAATCGCTGCGGCATTTACACTGAGTGATGCCGATGTTCTAATTTTTTTCCTTTTGCGCCGGATTTGGAATGTAGCATGCTGGAATATCCCGCGTTGTATTGGTTGGATGTATTAGATTTCTTGGTGACATTTCATTTTTTATTACCATTCAATACCTTCGTTTTTAGATTTTTGCATCTCAAGGATTTTGCAATGGATTTGCCATTGCTATCTTATTATGCACGGATGGCTGGCAGAGTTACGAAGAATAAACAACCAAGTTGTCGTGTAGCACACCAGTGCACATTTATTTACAAAATATGATCGCTTTTCAGTTAACTACTGTTGAACGGCTTGGTATAATCATACCCCACATGCGACTAAGCCTCAAGTGTTGGTGCGACTTTCTGCACGCTGCATCACGATATTGTCTGTCTGCAGTTGCCAAGATAGGCTGACAGTGTGGGCAACGCTGGTAGCACCACCTCACGTTTACGTCGACTACAGCTAAGTGAACATTTCTATGTTCTCGTTGATGATGATGAGTTGATGCACACGCATTCTGCCTATCAGCAAGTGCAAAGACGTTGATAGAAAAATGGCAGCACATGCTGCATTCGATTTTTTTTTTTTTGCTTTTCCACTTCTGTTTGGACGAGGACATGTTGCTGAAGAAAGCTACAAACTATAGCGGGAACAGGGCTGCTGCGTCCGTCAACCATTCCTGTGTTCTCTTATTTCGTCAACTGTTGTGCGATTACGGACAGACTCAAGCTGTTTTCCTTTTACCACTCCGAGCTGATAACCCTGTGCGAAGAAACCACCACTGAGCCGACATGCCACCCTTCTTTCTTTACTCGCCCTTTCTCGTTCGGTTGGAGTACAGGCAGAGCTTCGGAGAGCTCATGCGAGAACCGTGCCAACAGCCGAAGGCTCTTGCGAAGTTCGGCGAGCTCTTCGCGATCAGGTTGCAGCGGTAGGGGGCGTTCGAGTCCCCCTTGGCGCACATCCCCGCGCAGGCAGACACGAAGAAGAGCATGTCCTCACTGAGGAACTCCAGCCCAGGAAGTACAAGCGGCTGGCCCACCTGCACGGGAGAAAGCAACATTAAGTAAAAATTTTGCAGAAACGATTGATGATGACTTTCAACGTAAGAAAACAGCCAAACGATTATAGAAAGCTTGTAGCATTAACAAAGAGATGAATGTGCCTTCAGACGCATATTTGTTGCACCTTGAATATCTAGGTAGCATTTGTTTCCGCATAGAATTCCATAGAGAACAGATCGGTTAACAAGGAAATTTGTGGTGGTAGCCTAAGGGGCTATACGTATAAACCGATTCGTCAAATATCTGTCACTTGAGTGGAAGGTGACAGCCTCCCCCAGCGGCCACGGCACCCTCTCCCCAGGCCGTCACTGGGTGAGAGAGGTGGTGAAAGAGGAGGACGACGGCCCTTGCCGAGCATTCCATAACGGCACCCAAACTTTCAGACACCCGAAAGTTCTTGCGTAAAAACGCCGGTGTCTTGAAAAGCTATATTACCTATTGTTTGGCTACGAACGCAAGTTGCAACTTGGTTACGGGAGGCTACGTGCCCTTTATAATAGCGCCTTTCTATCGCCGGTCAGAGTTCACTCACTACCAACCGTGAAAAAAAAGCGTAAAAGCCAAAGGTATCTCTCCCTAACAAAACGCAAGGACAGCGGACCCAACTCACTTCATCTAATCTATGCGAAGGGGGGCTTTCTGAAAAGGTTCAATTAAAGTTGATGCAAACAGACTCCGAGTGCATGCGTGGACATTATATGCAAATAGAAAGGTCGCCTGTGACGAACACCCGCGCAGCATGTGGAGACGTCACTATGTCCGTGTGCTATCGTATACTTAAGAGTGAGCGGTACCGATTTCGGGGGGGGAGGGGGGGGGTCTATACAGCCCAACCTCGTTATAACAAAACGGGATATAACGAAATAACAGATATAAACAAGTTTCTCTAAAAATCATCATAGATATTCATATTGCAGCGCATGATATACTGTATATAACGAAGTCGTTATGGCTACCTCCGCAACTTCGTTATAGCGAGGTTCTCTTTAAGCTTTTTTCGTGTGTCTGCCTACCTCAAGGTGTCGGTCGACGAACGCCGCCACCACTTCGGTGGCCATAGCCAGGCGAGCCCAGTCGCTGTTGTCCTCGTCTTCACTCGCGATCGCGACTCGAGGCTCAAGCGTCTGCAGGCACTCCAGCCACGAGTGGTCCAGCGACGCTCCGCGGAGAAGAGCTGCGACCAGTTCGAGCGCGAACCCGCCGTAGTTGAGCGACGGGGGCGCGTCGGCGCCGAAACGCGGAGGTAGGAGCCAGGTCAGGGGAACGCGCGCCTTGCCGGTCGCGGTCACCTGCGGGAACGCGGCGCGCGAAACAGGAGACGTGCGTGCTGTCGGCCACCACAAATCTGTGCGGAATATGTGGCTTGCGTGCCGACAACGCGTGATGTGGTGTGAAAAAGAACCTCATCCGCCAGTTAACTACTTCTACTGCTGCTACTTCTACTACTACAGTAGCAACCTGCTATAGTGCTACAGAAAGTAATACTACTACTGCTACTACTACTACTACTACTACTACTACTACTCACACCACCACCACTAGAGGAACCACTAAGAATACTACCACTACTACTACTATTACTACTACTACTAGAGGAATAACTGCTACTACTACTACTACTACTACTACTACTACTACTACCATTACTATTACTACTACAGGAACCATCATTACTACTACAGTAGCAACCTGCACTGCAACTAGTACTCATAACTAGAATGTCAACAACTACAGCTACTGCAAGTACTGCTACTACGAGAACTACTGCTACATAGCAACCTGCGCTACTATTAATACAACTAATACTAATATAACTACACCTTCTACAATAACTACAGCTTCTACAAGTACTACTGCTACGAGAACTACTACTACTGACACAGTAGCAACCTGTACTGCTATTACACATAATACTGATATAACTAGAACTTTAACAACAGCCGCTACAAGTACTATTACTACGAGAACTATTACTGCAATAGCAACCTGCACTAGAATTACTACAACTGATACTAACATAACTAGAATTTCTACAGCACCAATTGTTGCTACTACAATAACAACTTATTACGCGGTGGCTGAGAAGGTATCAGCGGCCAGGTATATTGACGGGACCCTGTTTGGCCATTGACGCTGGAGCATTGAAGGCTAGCGGCTACTTTTTTCTTTGAAGAACAAAGGGAGTTACCCGAAAAGCATGCGTAACTTGCCTCCACTTCTGGGTTCCTAGGGGGCGGAGAAGGGTAAAAGGAGCCGGAGTCCCCGTATACCACGCTGAGGAGTTCCTTGCTGCGGATTTGAGAGAGCACGGCCAGATAGTCGTCCAGGAAGGACCGCTGTCCGTAGTCCGCATTCACTCGCAGGTCGCCGTAGAAGGCGTCCAAGTCTCGCGTCGTGGGGAGGGGCATCGTGAATGTGGCCGCTCTGGATGCATACGTGGACGTCGATGAGCGGCTGTTGTAAGTTCTGAAGCCCAGTGTTAATATTCTAGCATAGAATACGAGAGTCGGAAAGAAAAATATGCTATAGAGTGGGTTGCGGACTTCCAGTTGGTTTATTGTTTTCGAAACGACCACTTTCATACAATTTACGTTTGAGTGCTCCCTAAAAACAGGTAACGAGAAACTAAAAAAGAAAAACAAAGACGGAAATCACTTTGAAAAAGAAATCTATGCCAAAAAAATAAAAAAATGAAGTAAGCGTTATATGTTCATGCTGTGTTAGTTTCCACGTTCTGTCTTCCTTTCGTTAGGTTTCGATCATATCGCATTCAGTGTTCCCTTTTTTCTTACATTTTTATTCGTTGTATTTTTCTGTAGCGGTAATTGTTTCTAAATGGTACGAAACCATCTGTTTCGACAAGAATAAGCCAGTTGTAATTCGGTGGCGTCTTTTATCACTTTTCCTTCTCTTGCGTTTGAGTTCTAAATTCCCGACTACTAGTTTGATTCGCTAAGAGGGTTACCATGCAGAACGGGACTACTATTCATCAAATTTACTAGCTTTGGGACAGCCTAGTTACGAGGCCTTATTGGGTCATCTAATACACCATGACATTTCGGCCGGCCCATTTATCAATGCAGTAGTACCGCCAGAAATACTTTGCGTCGCGTGAACAGGTCTCTTGCACTGTTACAGTACTACGCCCCCCATGCTGGGTAATTGTTCTCAAATATATTAAAATACCGTTTCTTCAATACATAAAAAAATGTTGAAGGACGCTTAAGCTTCGCCTTCAAAAGAGTGGAACGTGATATCATTCAAAGATCCCTGACTGCTTCTCCCGTTTCCCGGCAACTGGAGCGTATGTAACCGTAACGTTTACCGGGAAACGTTGCGGGTGACGGCTATGGGCGAAGGGGAGCTTTCTGGTAGAAACGCGGACTCTTGCGTGGGTCGATTCCGGAGCTAGTGCACAGATGCGCCCAAAAAATTACGTAATTTTCAGGTTTCTGTTATTGTTTCGCACTTTTAATATTTAGACCTAAGGAGATTTAACACCAGATACATGCACGGTCGGTGTTTTATTTCATGACATTTGTTTCGGGGCTGTCATTCTCAAAATTCCGCGGAATGACTTTCTCAAGAATGTAAGAAGGTATAAGGAACATTAGTGATAGAATGGTGTGGCAATAGAGACCATACATATCGCATGTCATATAGCAAGGCGTGGCATATACATATACCTATATCTACATGGCAATTTGCATTCGCGTGACACCGGCGCTGATAATGACGCTGGATTTTCTGCGACAGGGGGCGCTTAACGCTGTCGCGTTAAATTGTTGACACCCTTTGTGGCGTATCTTCGTTTGCACAACGATATTCGTCGTGTACCTTGTGTGCTTCTCCTTATTTTAAGGCTGCGTACCAGGTAGACTATAAAATTATTTACACCCTTCAAACTGAATAAAGGATGTAAATGGGTCCACAACTCACACACTTACAGCTAGAAAGGGTGTAAAGGTGCGAGTTATATACATGCATGTGCACCCTCATTCACCCTTTCAGGGCACGAATTACTTCACAGTATACTTCCGAATCACGAACGGCATGCCTGCTATCAGCGCTCCGCATCAATCCTTGCGGGAAAGTAGCAAGCGCAGTGTTTTCAAGAAGCGAAACGCAAGAAGATGCCGTGGTGGTTATTGTCTGGGGAAAATGAGTGCCCCAAAGGATGTATATTTATTTCAGAGTTTGTAGAAACTTGCGCCAAGTTTCAGCGTCAAACATGTCAAGTCTGCGTACTCAGTCCATCGCTCGCTAAGAGGATAAAATCTTGCCTCATTCAGTAGGCTACTAGTCTCACGAGTAATCTGCACCTAATGTTTGCGCCTTCTGGAGCGTATCTTTCTACACCCTTCCAATATAGTCTGGCATGAGTTGAGCTTACGCTCCAACACCGTCCTGTCAGGAAATGTGCGTCACGAGAAAGGCATGCAGCTATCGGGGCAATCGCTAAATACCTAAGTATATTCTCAAAGCAACACTTTACCTTCCTAGCCTTTCTAAGCCTGCATATTTTTTAACCCTTAAACCACAATCACACATGTTTTTTTTTTTTTTTATCACGCAAACGCCAACTACGTCGTTGATATGATCGCCGCGGTGTGACTCCCCTATTGCGGCGCGTGTTCATAAAACGGGTTAGACCAAGGCGCGGGCATGAAATTTAAATTAAATATTGTTACGTAGGAAGACGCAGACGAAAAGCTATGTACAGATATATTTACAAGGAAAATACGCTGCGCTTGGCCAAGAGGCGACAGCCCGCGCAAGCTTCGAACCGTCGTCGTCGTCTTCACACTGCTGGCCTTTAGTGATCGCACATATTGTGCCGTAGCACTACCCCCGGCTGCAAAAGCGCCGTCCCGGAGCGACTAAAGATCGGACTCGGAAGCAGTGTAGTAGGCCTTGAGCCTACTGACGTGTACGACATCACTAGATGCCACAGGAGAGGACGAGGTTGAGCCCACAGGAGCAATTTCGTAAGTCACAGGCGTCACCTGGCGCAGCACGCGGTAGGGCCCTGTGTATCGCGAAAGAAGCTTCTCTGAAAGTCCGACGTGACGAGAGGGCGACCACAGGAGCACGAGCGCACCAGGTGAAAACTGTACGTCACGATGGCGGGCGTTGTACTGACACTGCTGAGTGGTCTGTGAGGCCGTAAGTCGAGCACGGGCAAGCTGGCGTGCGTGGTCGGCGAGGGCGATGGCGTCGCGCGCATACTCGCTTGTTGAGACCGCAGCAGGAGGAAGTGCCGTGTCTAGGGGCAAGGTAGGTTCGCGACCGTACAGTAGATAAAAGGGAGAAAATCCGGTGGTGTCGTGCCGGGAAGAATTGTACGCAAATGTTACGTAAGGAAGGGCAATGTCCCAGTCGTGGTGGTCCTTGGAAACGTACTTGGCCAGCATATCGGTATGAGTACGGTTTAATCGCTCTGACAGGCCATTGGTTTGAGGATGGTATGAAGTAGTCAGTTTGTGTTGAATGGAACAGGAACGCACAATGTCAGCGATAACTTTCGAGAGGAAGTTTCGACCATGGTCAGTAAGCAGCTGTCGCGGGGCGCCATGAAGCAAGATAATGTCACGCAAGAGAAAGTCCGCGACGTCAGTGGCGCAGCTGGTAGGGAGAGCCCGAGTGATAGCGTATCGGGTGGCGTAATCAGTCGCGACGGCTACCCATTTGTTCCCAGAGGATGACGTGGGAAAGGGACCGAGCAGGTCTAATCCAACACGAAAGAACGGTTCCACAGGGACTGTGATCGGCTGGAGATGACCGGCAGGTAGCACCTGAGGTGTCTTCCGACGCTGGCAGGGATCACAGGCAGCAACATAGCGTCGAACGGAGCGAGCGAGACCAGGCCAATAGAAGCGGCGGCGGACGCGGTCGTACGTGCGGGTTACCCCAAGATGTCCTGCAGTGGGTGCGTCATGCATCTCAAAGAGCACAGTCTGGCGTAGATGTTGTGGCACGACAACAAGAAGATCAGGGCCATCAGGGAGGAAGCTCCTTCGGTACAGAATGCCGCCCTGGAGGACATATCGGCGAACGGATGCGTCGGTAGGTGTAGAGCGCAGACGCTCGATGAGTACTCGCAGCGATAGGTCTCGGTACTGCTCATCGGCGATGTTAGCGAAGGCAGACACAGAGAAAATGCCGTCGGCGGTACTACTGTCGGCGTCGTCAGGCTCGTCTACCGGGTAGCGAGACAGGCAGTCAGCGTCCTTGTGTAGTCGGCCAGATTTGTAGGTGACAGAGAACGAATATTCTTGGAGGCGTAAGGCCCAGCGACCAAGTCTTCCTGAAGGGTCTTTCAATGAGCATAACCAACAAAGTGCGTGATGGTCTGTGACAACGGAAAAGGATCGGCCATATAAGTATGGGCGGAATTTCGAAACCGCCCAAACTAGGGCCAGACACTCACGCTCAGTGATGGAATAGTTGCGCTCCGCGGGTGAGAGGAGCCTGCTGGCGTAAGCGATAACACGGTCGTGGCCACGCTGGCGTTGTGCCAGTACTGCTCCAATTCCGTGACCGCTGGCATCAGTACGGACTTCGGTAGGCGCAGAAGGATCGAAATGGGCCAGAACGGGAGGCGTTGTGAGAATGTCGACTAGATGAGAGAATGCAGTGGCCTCGTTATCGCCCCACTGGAAAGGAGCGTCTTTTTTCAAAAGGTCGGTTAGTGGTCGTGCTATGGCGGCGAAATTCCTCACGAAACGGCGGAAGTACGAACAAAGGCCGATGAAGCTGCGCACATCCTTGACACACTTCGGAACAGGGAAGTGCGCAACAGCATGGATCTTGCCTAGGTCCGGTTGCACTCCGTTCGCGTCAACGAGATGTCCAACGACGGTAATCTGGCGACGGCCGAATTGGCACTTTGATGCGTTGAGTTGCAGACCGGCGCGACGAAAAACGTCCAGGACGGCTGAGAGGCGCTCGAGGTGCGTAGCGAACGTTGGGGAGAATACGATAACGTCGTCCAAGTAGCACAAGCACGTGGACCATTTGAAACCGTGAAGAAGGGAGTCCATCATGCGTTCAAAAGTGGCAGGAGCGTTACATAGGCCGAACGGCATCACCTTGAATTGATACAGACCGTCGGGTGTTACGAAGGCAGTCTTCTCGCGGTCGAGATCGTCCACGGCAATCTGCCAATAGCCGGAGCGAAGGTCAATAGAGGAGAAATAGCGAGCACCGTGGAGGCAGTCAAGGGCGTCATCAATCCGAGGTAGGGGATACACGTCCTTTTTGGTAACCCTGTTAAGGTGCCGATAATCCACGCAAAAGCGCCATGAGCCATCCTTCTTTTTTACCAGCACAACCGGTGACGCCCAAGGACTACATGACGGTTCAATAATGTTCTTGGCAAGCATTTTGCGAACTTCTGCGTGAATAACTTGACGCTCAGCTGGGGACACTCGATACGGGCGGCGATGAATAGGAGGGGCATCGCCGGTATTAATGCGATGTTTGACAGCTGTAGTTTGGGCCAAAGGACGATCGTTAAAGTCAAAAATATCGTGGTAGGAAAACAGAACGCGGTAGAGTTCATGAGCGTGCTCGGAGGGCAAGTCGGGGGCAATCATTTTCCGTAAGTCAGCGATCGTACAATTTGTCGACTGCGATGGTGGAGGAGTAGCGGATGAAGTGTCGTCTACTGCAATGGATGCTACGGAGTGATCCTCGAATGAACAAAGCTGGGCCATAGACATCCCACGTGGCAGCACTTGTGTCGTCAAGCCAAAGTTCACCACTGGCAGGCAGACGCAATTCGCCGTAATAGATAAAACTGTATGGGGTACTGTGATCCCGTGTGTAAGGAGGACGTCTTGCATAGGAGCCGCGATGTAGTGACCATCGGGGACTGGTGGGGATGACACTAGGTCAACGTAGGTCAGTGCCGAAGGTGGCAAGCGAACGAAGTCGGCGGAACTGAGGCGACTGGGGTGGGGTTCAGCAGGATCTAGAACAGGCAGGTCAAGGCGGAGAGTACTGGCGGAACAGTCGATGAGAGCAGAATGTGCGGAGAGGAAGTCTAAGCCGAGGATGATGTCGTGGGGACAGTGGGCGATGACTGTGAATAGCACGATTATTGAGCGATCGGCGAAGGAGACGCGGGCGGTACACATACCAATTACGGGGGCTGTTCCGCCATCGGCGACACGGACAACAGGCGTCGTGGCGGGCGTGATAATTTTCTTGAGCCGGTTACGAAGGTCAGCGCTCATTACGGACAAATGCGCTCCAGTGTCTATGAGAGCAGACACAGAAACACCGTCTACTTGCACGTCAAGAAGGTTCAGATGAGTGGGCAAAGTCAGTAGAGGATTTGGCGGCGTAGGGAGCAATGCAGCGTCACCTCGAGGCGCTGCATCGTCTAGTTTTCCGGCTGGGAGCGGCGTCCGAAGGGAGTCGGCGAGTAGGAGCGACGGGGCTGGGGAGAGCGAGATTGTCGTCGTTGGGGCGAAGGCGAACGAGAATAGGGGCGGTTCGTTGCAGGAGAATCAGTGGCGGCATTATCGGAGCGTGCGGAATAGGGACGAGAAGGGCCACCTGAGGGGCGAGAGTAGGCAGTATAAGCAGACCGGATCGGGGAACTCCAGGGACTACGACAGTACCGAGAAATGTGCCCGATTCGATGGCAGTGGAAACAAATACGCTTGTCGTCAGCAGTGCGCCATTCAGATGGGTTGCGGAAACGTGGTGGTTAAGAAGATGCGGGACGGGGCGAAATCGAAGAAGCCGGGCGGGTATCAGGGCGATGGGCCGAGCAGGTGGTGTGAAGACCCATGTTTTCAAACTCCTGGCGGACAACTGCCTGGATCAGTGAGACCGTGACTGCAGATGTGTTGGTGGGACTGGAGTCGAAGGCAGCCGGATAGGCGGCCTCGATCTCACGCCGGACGATCCTGGTAACATCGGCAGTGTTGTTGGGACGAGGAGCGTCGGCACAGGAAGATGTCGCTGGGGTGTTGGGCAGACGGGCAAACTGCTGGTCAATACGTCGGCTTTTGGCGAGTTCCAGGCGGCGGCACTCTTTTATAACAGCATCCACCGTGGCTACGTTGTTGCAAACGAGCAAGTTGAAGGCGTCATCGGCAATGCCTTTGAGGATGTGGGAAACCTTTTCTGACTCAGTCATGTGGGTGTCAACTTTGCGGCACAGAGCCAAGACGTCCTGAATGTACGTGACATAGGGCTCTGTGGACGTCTGCACACGGCCGGAAAGCGCCTTCTGCGCGGCAAGTCGTTGACCGTAGGGGTTGCCGAACAAGTCTCGAAGCTGTGTCTTAAGTGAATCCCAACTGGTGAGCTCATCTTCGTGCGTGCGATACCAAACTCGAGGTGTGCCACCGAGGTAAAAGACTACGTTGGCGAGCATAATAGTAGGGTCCCACCGGTTATTGCGGCTGACGTGTTCATACAGGCTGATCCAGTCATCAACGTCTTCCCCATCGTGGCCCGAGAATACGCCAGGATCACGGGGAGCGGAGAGGGTGATGTAGGTCGGCGAAGTGGCAGCAGGTGTCGGAGCCGGCGGAGTCGGGTTGTCGTCACCGGGAGCCATGAAGGAAGGCTCGACGTACCGTCCACTGCGAAGCTCCGTGACGAGGTACAGGGAACGTCCACCTCCACCAGATATGTTACGTAGGAAGACGCAGACGAAAAGCTATGTACAGATATATTTACAAGGAAAATACGCTGCGCTTGGCCAAGAGGCGACAGCCCGCGCAAGCTTCGAACCGTCGTCGTCGTCTTCACACTGCTGGCCTTTAGTGATCGCACATATTGTGCCGTAGCAATATGAAAAAGAAATGGAGGCAACTAAAAGAGTTGTCGCATTGCGTAGCACGGGCGAGCGACAGCGCACGCGTGCGCGACAGTTTCTTTTACACCAAGAGTTCAGAAAAGCAGGTGGGAAAATTTATAGCATTTAATTACCTGCGTGTGCGTGGGTGTGTGGAAACGTTCAAGGATTTTAAGGTGACTTTTTGACTATTGAGTTATGGGGTTTCACGTGCCAAAACCACTTTCTGATTATGAGGCACGTCGTAGTGTGGGACTCCGGAAATTTGGACCACCTGGGGTTCTTTAACGTGCACCTAAATCTAAGTACATGGGTGTTTTCGCATTCCGCCCCCACCGAAATGCGGCCGCCGTGGCCGGGATTCGATCCCGTGACCTCGTGCTCAGCAGCCCAACACCATAGCCACTGAACAACGACGGCCGGTCCTTTTTGACTATAGTACCTCACAATTATGGGTTTTCGCAGCGGCATTTCCCAACAGGTGTTTGAGAGCAGTCCGGCTGCTTCACAGGTAATGCAAACCAATTACAAAGCAATACTAACAGCATACGTTTGCTGCCGAAGGGATTTAAAGCGGTGAGGCGGGCTGGTTGGTGGCTGGATCTGGAATTCGTGTTTGCAGCGTGGAATTGAAAAAAAAAACTTACAGAGGAGGAAACAAGTAGAGAGCTAGGACGAGCGCCGAGACCACAGGACCACTTTACCGCGCCGTTAAGATATTTGCCTTAGGAACTTTAATGTCCTACAGTAACTCCGGGTCACTGCCCCAAGCGCACTGGGTCTCCGAGTGAGAGGTGAAATAATCGTAACGTACGTTTTCGGGTACACTGTGTTTCTTTCCTTGAAAATTCAGCACGCGCCACGTTCCCGTCAAGAATGCCGTAGGTGATAAGCGTAAGTGTACAGAGCAAATGTTAAACGTGGACGAGACGAGTGACACGGACAAGCGCAGGACTGCGCTAATCATTTTTACTCGTCTCGTTCACGTTTAACCTTTGTGCTGTGCACATACACTTATGAATCGCCAACTTGCCCGATGCGCAATCCTGCCACGAAGTCGCGCTGATAACGTGCATGTCGTTTGTAAGCGTTAACGAATAGCACACGAGGCAGATGTTTATCCTTTCGAGACAAGACAAGCCCGAAAAGGTACAACAGTGCGCAACTTCACAATGCGCCTTGCCGTGAAAACGCTGCCACTTAGAGCAAGTGTCTAGCGTTTCGACGTCTGAATACGATCAATTCAAAACATTCATAGTGTCTTCGTTTCTTTCCAGCAAGCGCAGTGGTAAGTGCCATTAAGCTTCTTTTCTTCCCTCTGCGTAACATCTTTCCTAGGCGTCGTTAAGGTTAGAATTGACCTTGATCACGTTAGGTTAGGCCTTGTGGGTTTGAACGTGTGGGTTGGCACTCGTTGCTTCCTTCTTCTGACCCGCTATGACTACTTGGTAACAACGGCGCTGTGTTGGTAGGCATGAGGTCATGGTATTGAATCCCGGATGCGGTGGCCGCATTTCGATAGGGGGACGAAATGCGGAAACGCCCGTGTACCGTACTACGGTTGCACCTTAAAGAATCTCAGGTGGTTGAAATTAATTCGGCGTCTCCCACTACGGCACGCCTCATAATCAGATCGGGGTGAGTTTGGCACCGAGAACCCCTGAACGATGTTTTTCGTTCTCCTTGTGCATCTGGGACGTATGATCCGTAGCTTCACAGATGGATCATACGCCCCGGATACAATTCCCAGATTACGTTTCAAGTTTTACGTTCTTCTTGTACATCTGGGATGTATGATCCGTAGCTTCACAGATGGATCATACGCCCCGGATACAATTCCCAGATGACCCTGAAGCGGCGTGCTGCAATGATGTCGCGACGTCGCCCCACTTTTTCTGCCATTTGAATCCGCACTTTCGTCATTACATTGTTCTAACCCAGAAAAAAAGAAACATAAACTGAAGTTTTTTTCCTTATTTTTTTTTAGACGTGCAGAAGAGGGTGAAAGCAGGCTCGAGTTATTATCCATTTCGCCTTCGGTCCGACAAACCGCGACATTGTGAGTATAGGCTTAGCGAAGTGAACATATCCCTTTCGTCTATCCGAAGTTAGCAGCATTGTGCCATAGCCATGGAATTTCCCACAAAAAATCGCTAGAGGGATACACTGCTCCTAGTGTCTATTGGGGCTGCAAGTAAGTACTTTGGCTCAGCCTGCATAGGCACGATGGTTAGCGCAACTACTTGTCTAAACTTCGTCCCTATGGCTTCCAACTGCTTTGCGACTTGGAAAACCGATCGTTTTCTGCAAAATATAGCGTTATGAACTCTACTACACACAGTGATTATGCACTTACACGGAGTATAATTGTCTGCTGCACTTAATAAAACAAATAGATTGCTTTGAAATGCAGGCCAGTATAAAGGCACGTAAAGCATAGCCTGAACAAAGCGACAAGAATGCCTGAAGCCCCGAGCACGAATACCGGACAAATCAGTGTGCTAACCATAATCCTCGCGTTAGTTGAACGATCTCAGCGCGAGAGTTTCCTGCAGTAGTTTTCGAGGAAACTATGCCTACAAGAAAACGCCCTCGATGAAACCATCAGACGTTGAACTGATTCGCTGCATCTGCACGACATGACGTCCCTGGTGCTGCCGTTGACACAATCGATCGAAACATCCATGCTTTGAAGGACCAGCGCGTGTGCGTGAATAATTACCGACAACCGTCAAATAACAGCTGGCTCGGTCCAGAAGTAGCTCGAGCGTAAATATTTTAATTTGCAACCGTTGCCGTGCGAACTATTCGAAGCGTAAGGTTTCCTGTTGGCGTCACAGCATTTGAGGCGGCACTCCGAAGCAAATGTTTTTGTTATCTACTTGACATATATTCGTTTGATGTGTTTAAACATCTTTAAAAAAACACGCCGGGGTTTCACTTTTGCGTGCCATTGGCCTCCTACTTTGCGGCAAATTTCATACACTTACAAAGAAAGGGCGATGAAATTAGCATGCTTATTTATAGCATAAGTTATGTGCACTGTATGCAGGACGAGGGCTTTTACCTGCGAGTTCCATCATTCTGTCGCGCCACTCATCAAACAGGGTGTCTTAACTATAATGCACCAAGATTTAAAAACCACGCAAATGCCGCGTAGGTGGACGGAACCTAGGTAATGTTGTTTGCCATCGCTTGGGGATGCTCAGATTATTTTTTTGTGTGTTTATCTCCTGCTTACACAAATAATAAATTAATCAATACATTTCTAGAATATTAATTAGTTGAAAACCGGAGAGCAACATGAAAAACTCCCAGCACAGCTTTCTGTTGCTCGATACGTGCTACACAAGTTTTTCCGAACGTGAAAGAAGCCCGCGAATACACACAAAGTGCCTCGAAACAACACGCAAGCAATAACCTCAGTATCTCCAAGCAACGGCAAACATTACCCTGGTTCTGTCCAGCTAAGTGGCTTTTGTACAATTTTAAATCTTGGATCATGATAGTTGGGGCAACCTGTATAATAGATTTCATAGCCCGCCTAGCTCCTGCTTTTCCTAGTAATCTCTTCTTCAAAAGCGCCTAACCCGAATCTGCTGTCTAGTCAGCACCACTCCATCCGTGTTTAGTTAGCCTGAATCGCCTTAACTTAGTGATGGCGCGAAAATGTTTGTCGTTTGCTTTCTTTTCCTTCGTTTTTGCGTTTATAAGCTAACTTTGGCCGGTCGGTACCTACTTATCGCAAGAAACAACGTTTTTCAACGGGAAAGAACGAGACGACCGACATGAGCTCAGAGTAGCAACCATAATGCTTATCAGTATAGTTGCTTATACTTATGCTTATAGTGCTTATACTTATGCTTATCAGAATAGTTGCTTATCAGTATGGGCTGCTTATTAAAGTGACGAACGCGCAAACTCCCTGCCTTGTCGCCATTCGTGCAGCGATGTGCGCGTGTGTAAATGCTTTCCAGACTTCGACAGCTGCACCATAGTGAAACGCTATCGCGAACAAAGAATCCGGAACGCGCGTGATATTTTTCGAAGGATTCGCTATTCACACACCCGCCGTGGTTGCTCAGTGGCTAAGGTGTTCGGCTGCTGAGCACAAGGTCGCGGGATTGAATCCCGGCCATGGCGGCCGCATTTTGTTGGGGGAAAAATGCGAAAGCACCTGCGTACTTAGATTTGGGTGCACGTTAAAGAACCCCTGGTGGTCGAAATTGTCGGAGCCCTCCACTACGGCGTGCCTCACATTCAGAAAGTAGTTTTGGCACGTAAAACCCCATAATTTGACTATATTCACGTGTAACGTAAGAGCAGGCATTCGGGCTAATTGTTGCAAATACACGATGGAAACAGACAGCGCAGCTTTTTCGCGCAGGCCGTATGGCACAGGGAGACACATCAGCGCTTGGTGTATGCGCGCCTGCGTGCGTGCTCGTGTGTGTCTTCCTGTCCTACGGTCTGCGCAAAAAGTAGCGCCGTTTCACTTCCATCGTCCCCGAGTACGGTGATACCTGCGTGAGTGTGCCTGCGGTATCTTTTGCACAGGAAAGAGTTGCCGGGCGTTGACTGTGAATTGTGAACGTGTCGTGCTCTTGTCCACTTGGCGATGACTGCATACGAGTAGCGAAAGTAGCCCTTCGCTATACAGATAACAATCGCTTGCTTGCTAGGCAGCGCTCATGGGAGTCCTGTTCTCAAGCTGATCAAAAGCGATGTCCCGCCCCGCCCCCTCCCGTAATTACGTCTTGCTGCTGGACTTCCTCGAGTGCGTCACAAATAACTGCGTCATCTTTCAGGCGCCCAGTTATCCTGCTTCACACGTCAGACGCTGCGCTTCACTTTGCACGTGCTGCATTAAAATGCAACATAATTGTTGCTTGCGGTGCTTTCGATGAACGGAAAGCTTCATAGCCTAATTACTGAGTGGACCACTCTAAATTAAGAAAGCGAAAAAAAAAACCCGCCTCAGAGGTCTCCTGTCACTTCTTGAAGGTGTACCTTTCTGATTAAATTTAGCTGCAGTTTTCCGCCTTCTGTATTTGGTTTGATGGCCCAGTGAATTGGCCTAATGCAAGAGATTCTTAAGTGTGTGTCCGTTTTATTCACGAGGCGCAGGTCTGATCAGTAAGATTCTTTTAGTACATTGTGATCGACGCAGATAATATGGACCGAGGATGCGAAGGTTACCGCATGCATCACGGTTTGCACTTCTCTATGTTAACATGCGTGCAACATTATTTTTTCCCCTAGCGTTTCCTACACTATTAGACGAAACTCTGGCGCTGTGATCGTTCAGATACCACGGGAATGATGGTTAGTACACGAATTTGTCGGACCTATGTGCTTATAAATTCAGACGTTCTTGTGGTTTTGTTTATTGCGCTTTACCTTCCTTCATTGATCTAATTAACTTCAAAGCAATTTATACTTTTCTAAATGAAGAAGGTACTGAGGCTCTGCGAAGACGCAAGATCGCTACCAACTGCAGCAGTACGGCTAAACGAAGTGACCAAATCCAAACGTGCCAAGCGTCTCAACGTGCTGGCTCGCCAGCAAGGAAGAAATTCGTAAGGGTGCCCTGTGTCGTTTGTGAACGCGTGCGACCGTGGCATGATGGTTTCAATATAGGGCTGCTCTGCTAGAGTTATTGTGTCCGAAACCTTCCATCGAACAATTTTAGTTACGTTTTAGTTATTCATAACGCATTCCTTCGTTGAAATCGATCAGTTTGCATAGTCACGATGCCACCTAAAGTCATAAGGACAAGTTTAGACTAATGCATTCGCTAACCTGAATTCCTGTGCTGGCTGAACCACCCTGCCCGCAACTCCCGTTGAGACTAGCGCCACAGTTCCCTCTAGTAATTATTGTATGAAACTCTATGGTTTCTTTTCGTTCCGTTGGGCACAGTTTTGCAACAGATTACCGTTATCAAGTTATCGCTCGTTGGAAGATGTCCCTCCACGTATCCTACATTTCTTGACTGTTGTCACTAATTCTATAGCGAAAGGGTCTTGTTAGAGGAACCAGCGCTGGCCAGCAGGCGCTGCAGCAGTTTGAGCGTGCAACTGAAATGTGCTGACACCATTCTATAGGGAGGTACGATACGGCTTTTTTGTCTGGTAACAGACGCGGATCTTTGTCAATTTTCATTTCAGCTCTATGAACGTCCAGCCAAGTTCAGGACATACATACCCATGCCCGTTGCAGAAGCGCATGCGCTCAAACGTTCAAGCACGTTGGCTCCCACTGAGACGAAGTATCTGGACACACGTACCGCAAGATGAAATGTGAAGCTACTGACGTGAAATCGCAGCCCAAGCTGCTCAAAACTGTTTCCTGCGATCCCTAGGTTTGTCTGTTAGGGCGTTGCGGTGGGCACGCGAAGTTTCCGCGCTGGTTGCGAGCAGCGCTATGGCTTGATCCATGAGTTTAAATTTTCCACTACAGACGATTGTGCTCACCGCCGTCGTTGCGATTCGAGTGTAGCTCGTCTGCCAGGGCCCACCCGATTCCAAGTTCACAAGCTCTCCCGATTAAGAACTTGTGAAATACTAAACCTCAGTTAAGTCACGTCCGTAACTCGGACTTCTGGGGCTGTTTCTTGCAGTTCGCCGTCACTGCGAAGTGACAACACGCTCACTCACTCGGCCCGGACAGCGACACCCTGCTTCTTCATGAAGCTGACCAGGGCCTCGGCGACGTCTCGGAAGGTGAGCTCCGCCTCCTGCCAGCCCTTGTACGAGTCCAACGCCTCCATGCCAGGCATGACGCTCGGGTAAGGCATGAGGCGGTACACAGCCTCGAAGCAGGTGGCCTCGCCTGCGCTGTGCGAAAACCTGGGGAGAGAAGACACGGAAATGCGAAGAATAGGTGAGAGTCGCGTCTTTTTGATGCCTTGCCTAAAGTGTACGCTGAAACGGTAAATCAGATTACGACTGAATAAGTATTATTTCAAAGCATCCGCTACTTTCGCGGCAACAGCTAGTTGCTTAATGAAAGGCGAAAATGGAGGTCGAAGTTTAATTTCCGAATTTCACAGTGAAGACACCAGTAGTAATGTGTGACGCCATTGATTTAAAGGTTGTTTAATTGTTATATTTGAGCCATTGTGGTTTAATAAAATTTTCTTGAACTTCGCAAAATTCAGCCTTCAGTTCTTCAGACCAGTGGTCATACGTTGAGGTTCTGAGCTCGAGGTCGCCGGTTCGACCGCGACAGGGGAAGCCGCATTCCGATAGGTTGGAAATGCAGAAACACTGTTGCACTTGCCTTTATAATAATTTGTGCGCTAAAGAAATCCAGGTTTCCAAAATTAACGAGGACTGCTTCAGTACGGCATGCCTCGTGTTCACACATCCCGATTAGGATAAGTAAAACCCCATATTTAAATTTTCAGATGCTCTGAAAATTCTTTACTTCACAGCAAACTACTTTGTGACTTCACATGACTTCACAACGGGTACGTAGTACAATGTATCCATTTCACCCCAGCCCACATCCGCAGTACTCTTGCAGGTAATAAACTTAAACATGCTTGCGCATTGAGCCTCGCGGGCATGTTAAAGGACCCCTCACTAGGCTTGGCCCGTTTAAACAAACAAGTGCAGCCTGCACATGACGCGATGGCGATCAAGCTGGCATGCGGAAACAGCTGAAGTATGAAACCAAACACCCCGTGCCTTCCTCTTAAGGGAGTCGCGCTCCCACCGAGAGTGTCAGTCACATGCACAAGTGTCTCTTCGCCGCACATTTTTCGTCAGTCAATCACCAATGATCTAATGCGGAAGTTGCAACGCCACCAGAAAAAGGAGGATAGAAAACAAAACTCGGTGTCCTTCCACTCCGTGACGAAGGATGACCAGCGAAGCTGTGTATGTAGGCCCCTTAATGGCGAACTGCACTGGCGCCACGGCTCGGCCCGGCATTGCACTATCTTCGGGATCAGCCCAAGCAATGACGATTTATTCTAGTATGGCTGCGTCAATCATGGCTCGTACTCGACGGCATGAACGCAGGTGACGTCAGACGCGGACGCCGGAGGAAGAAGGCTCGAGTTTTGTGCCGACACACGGACACAATCCTGGGGGGTACTAGCCCTTAACAGCTTCGTTGAAAAAAAAAAGGGGGGGGGGGGCAAGCAGGGACACGACGTCCCTCGTATCCGGTATGAAAGAAGGCCGGGAATGAACAGCGATTTGGGAATGCTATGTCGCAGCAGAGGGAGGGAGAGTGTGCGTTGGCAGCGACGCTTCCCTCTTGGCGGTGATATCAGGACAGCTGATTTCTTCCGCCTCCTCCAATAATAAAACGATTTGAAAAACTCTCGGTCAAACGCTTCTTAGACGGCGTTTTGTAGCGTCCAGTGTGATACCGAAATTTGCAGTGCGGCCGGATGTGGCACCGCCCGATATATATACCAAGTTGGTTAAAATCAGTCTGCAGCCAGGCAATGCCGAGAGTCTCGTATCCCACGAGTTGCTTCAGAAGGTTATACCCTGTATTCCTTTCACGTACTTCCACCATTGGAACGCTGCCTAAGTAGCCGGAATCTAAACAGCGATCCCGCGCTCAGCAGCAAAGTAACCGGGCCAGCGCCATGTGCACTGAGCATTTCCCGTTTCTTTGCGAGGTACGAAACAACCACAATAATAGGCTATTGAAATATCCTTCTTTAGCGGCTTTTGCGCACCAGAATTCCCAACGCCTTTGTACTACTTCCGCGTTTTTTTTTTTGTAACGGCTGGCCTACAGCATCTCCTAGTTTTGTGTCCGCGATATTCTGAAACTTTCCGATGTCGGGGTGTACGAGAATCGGGGAAACAGAGAGGTGCTCGGTTTTACGTTAATCGCGATCATATAAAAACCTGTCGCCTTCCTTCACAATGTCGGGGTCACTCACTTCTGGTCCGCTAGTGGAAGCAGCTGACGCACCAGCTCCCAGGTGACGTAGCCGGTTGCGCCGGAGGGTGGCAGGTCGTACAGAAGAAAGTCTTGGTAGCCAAGCACGGCCGGATGGCCCACGGCCACCTCGCTGAAGTTGTTGATTGCCAGCGACGGCGGCCATAGTGAGGCACTGCCGCTTGGCAGCAGGGGAACGATGGCGTGATACTGGCTGGGGTCATCGTCGGGGATGACTGCGGTCATCTCAAGCACGACCTCTTCCGTGGCCGCGATGCGGTGCACGATTCGGTCCATCGTGCGAGCATGTCGCGCAGTCTGGTTGGTGTGGGCGCTGATGTTAGCCTGTAATAATGAAGGACAGGTGTCGCTGAATGCGTAAGGCCTTGTCACGTCTTCTGATATCCGCGTTGGCGGCGCTGACGGTTTGGGCCGGCTAGACTAAATCACTGTCTGTCCCTTGAGTGGAAGGTATCTATCGACTATTTAGCCCATACCAAAAGAATGAAACTAACATTAAGGGATTGTAATACGGCGGTGCGGGTTTGAGAGCATATTGGTGCAGCTGCTGTACTAGCTGAGATTACAAGAAGAAGAGTGTAGTTTGGCGGATCTTGTATTGCAGAGTGCAGCTGTGTAACTGGTGGTCTGTCAGGAAAGCAAAACGGATGTCAGGGGAAGGACAAATGCTGTCGACGATGACAGATGATTAGATGGTGTGATAAGGAGAGGAAATTTGCAGGCGTACGGTGGAATCACTAAACTTACGAGGCATTAACTGGAGATAGCTGTGGGAGGCCTTGGTCGTACAGTGGCCATAAAATGGCTGACTAAATAAAATAGGCTGAAGCTAATGATGGTTGTGGTGGGGATGATGAATATAGCTCATGAATGAGCGAACCAATAAATGATTACACTTCAAGAAAAAAGCACGCGACGAGCAAGTGCTCGTTAAATTCAGACCCAAAACGCGCCCTTACGGCAATACAACGCAACATGAAAAACTACGCGGCGACAGCTGCGGTTCAGTAGCACTGCGGCAGCAGTGGGGCAAAACCTGTATGCAACAAATGGCGGTCGAACATATGGAAATTAGACTTGCATCCTGCCAGCCATCATTTGAGCTGAACATGACCCGAACGAGGTATTGATTGCACGATTGGTAATGGGGTCTTGTACAAAAATTACCGGAAGAAACTGTAGCGCTTAAATGCAGCAAGCCCCCAAGTTTAGCGCTTGAAAAACATGGAAAAGATTGGGAGTGCATGTATTTGCCTAAAACTCGACCTTCTGGCTTTCTACCTACGGCGTTGTGAATTTGTAAATTGAACCGCTATCAATTAAATATTGCTTTATAAAGGAACAATTCACAATGACCATGCCTGCGTGCTGAAACTTGATGCCTTCATGCGTCTAGAATAACGATTTTCTTTCAAATTTAGAAAGATCATCCTTAACCCTCTGTCTGACAAGAGAGACTTGGCCTAGAAAATTTTTATTACTTTACTTCTTTATATTGCTCAAATACACACCAGCTGAAATATAGAAGAGTGTCTAAAAATATGGCTGTGGCTTAGCTAAGGTTAAGCCCAGGATGCGAAGCATACTAGCCTTTATTTTAGTTGTTGAACCACTGTTTAGCCTGGTGAACTGCTGTTGCTTGGCTATATTTGGTTCGGCTAGACGTAGAAACAACTCATGCGTTACTCTGCTTCGCCTTCAAGAGTGGAACGCGACAGCGTTCCCATCGACCCGCCAAGGGGTGTAAGACAATGGGCTACGGCGCAGCGACTACGCGCCCCGCATTGGACGCGGTGAGCGTCGAGCAACGCAGCGTTCGGCGCGGCAACGAAATGTGCGCCTGAGCAAGCGACGCACGCCTGAGCCTTAGAAACAGCGCGTTTCTAAGGCAACACCGCATTCACTAGAGGCGCTTTTGTACCGCTTTGAAGCATCGTACTCGTGGCTCAGTGGTAGCGTCTCCGTCTCACACTCCGGAGACCCTGGTTCGATTCCCACCCAGCCCATCTTGCAAGAGTTGAGCCAAAGCCACCTAGAAAATCAGTCTCTGTAGCACGCCGCAACCTTCGCTTCTCATTCCAACGAGCAGCTCTGTCTCCAGGAGGCATCTCACCTCGTGAGTGTCTAGCAGAGGCAAGCGCAGCTGCTTATATACCGCCGCGACGCCGCGAGCGACGGCGCGAGTTGGAGCCCCGTTTCTCCTCTCTCGTGACGTCACGGTGTCAGGTGGTATTGAAGGCAACACCGCCGCGCCTGAGGAGCTGGGTTGAGCCCTCGTAATATGCTTCGCATAAAAACTAATCGAGGTAGAGTAGGTCAAAAATGTTGTTGACGAGCTGGTTGGAGGTCAATATGGCCAAAACCTGGTGTTTGGTACCTGCTTTGGCAAAGTCAATTCATGTTCTTCAGATGTACCTCTACGGGGATAAAAATATAGCAGCTTGCTTAAACAAAGGAAAAAATATCGCATTGGTGACAATATGACCCCCACGTGCGTTAAGAAGTGGATGACGAAGTCTTCCAGCTTTGTCTTCGAAACATCTGCTCGTGCTCACGATTGACATTTTTTTGAATGCCGCTGTTGAGCAGACGCATATACAGGCGTAAATTGAGACGCACACTAATATAAAGAGTCGTCTTGCTTCTGCAGATGTTTTTGTTAGGGTAAGAATATTGTGGAGCTGCCAGTTAAATGGTTAAGAGATGTTGAGACCTTCTTGTGGCACTGCGCCATAAGAACGTCTGAGTCGAGAAGATTGAAGAATAGAAAAATCCATGTATTAATCATCATCCACTATTTTAGCTGAGTGGTGGCAGCGCCAGAGTGCCTTCTTCTAATTTTTTTGTTTACCTTTATGCGGTCCCGTGCTCCGCTGTTTTGATATTACGTGGTCTGAGTCTTCATCCCCAAGCTAGCCGGAAGCGAGTGACAACAACCGCCACCACTGCGTTACCCCGCACTCACCTGCACCAGAATTACGTTGAGGTATCTCTTTACGAACTTCAGGTATGCCTGGTCCCGGCGCATGTGACTCCTCTCGCGGCGCCACGGTTCAAGGTCACTGCGACGGCCCATGGATAGCAGCGGTTGGCCATCTTGTCCCCGCCATGTCGGATGACGACGCAAGTCGAACAGCGTCTGCACAAAGCCAAAGAAGGGGTGCGTTGCCAGAGGCGCCGTGACAATAAGCCTAAATGTTCGGCGATGGGTGGTGAATGTCCGTAAGTAAAATGAACATGCCAAAATATGTGGGCAGGTTTCCTCTGGGTCTTCTTTGTTTTTGTTTTTTGCATATGTTCATAGTTAGCGGCACAGAAAGGTCCTTCTCTGCGTCTTGGTTTTGTGGATATGGTTTTGTGGCTTTATGGCACATGGATAATCGTAAATACAACATTGTCACTGTGTGCCTGCTCCTGGACTTCCTTTGTTGGCTTCGCAGGATGAATAGTGAATCGCACAGCGTAAGAGCATGCTGCTCGGAGGTTTAGGCCCGGTTTAGCTTATCTTTGATGATGTCTCGTTTATAGATTGGTATTATTGAACTCTGGTTACGAGAAAAGCCGTGGCGCGAGGTTCCAGTATTATCTTCGGCCACTTGGGCGTTCTATACCATGCGCCCAAGTCTAAGCACACTATAGTATTTTTGCATTTAGCCCCGAATAATTAAATACGGCCGCCTCGACCGGGAACGGGACCCGCGTCTTTGTGCTCAAAAGGGGCTGACTGATAATGTTTTACTTCCTGAAGCGCACAGCGGCGCTGATGTATTCCATAGCAGAGGGCTTCAGAATAACTCCGTACGCGCCTATACTGTAACAGGCACTAAACTCTTGGCACACCAGCGTCCCTGTACACCTCGCGCTCGACGATATAGCCGTGAGCTACAACTACAGCTGCCGAGTTGTAAAGTCAGGGTGCCGCGACGACTACAGCAGAGGTAAATGACATAGGAGGACACTCGAACCTCTCAAGGCCTTGTTAGACAATCGCGTAGACCGGTCATACAGGACAGGCTTCAGAAGCGAAGCTTTCGCTACCTGGAAAGCGAGCGAAGACGCTTGCTCGTAAAGGTGAACATGGGTGGCGTCGTTATTCGATGGTGAGACGGCAGCGGTGCCTAACCTTGTCGTTTGCATGTGCGATCAAGCACTTTGAGAAATATCCCGTGCACGGCGAATTTGGCTCGGTGGGTATGTGGTGCGCGGTACACTGGTTTGTGTCGGATGTGTCCGCGGTGTTGCAGCAGCTCAAGTTTACGTTGAGCGAGGTGTTGCGGTGTAAACATGTCGAGCATTGCCGCGTGTGTTATGCTTCCAAAGGGTAATTGAACAAGAACAACCTCTTTCGAAAGTAGCATTGAAAGCTTCACTTCAGCCGATTCTCACAGCGGCTGGGGACCGCGTACTTTCTTACCATTTTAAGAAAAAAATTTCGTCCTATTTAACGGCTTCGAAATTTGACGGTCCAGGTCATGATGATGCGCTGCACTTTACGGTAGTTCAATATTATGAGAGCTGAGAATGTAATTATCCTTTCCCGCTTACATTTTTACACATATCCAAGCTGCACGTCTCCGTTGCTGCGACAAGTACGTGAAAAACGGCTTGTTTGCAGCGCCAGGAAGTAGCGATGAGAAATAGAAAGTGTCATGTGACTTACGCAGAGAACTCACGAAGTATCTGTATTCTTTTCTCTGTGCAAGTGACAAAGATTCCTGTGGACTCACCTTGAGGTCATAATATAGGTCGAGCCTGATGGCAAGCTCGACCGGGTTCTCGACGTGGTCATCGAAAGTGCCGAGGCCTAGGTCTTGTAGGAAGGCGACCAGGGCATCGGCGCGGTGCTCAATCGAAGCCGCCAGACACCTTCTGTAGAGCACGGCAGCCTTGGCCGAGCTCGACGTCACCTGGCCATGCCCCAGTGGACCCTGCTGGTTACTGCTGGTAAGGGGCTGCTGGCTTGGTGACACGCTCGGTCTACGTCACATGTAGGTAAGAATAACCTCGATTTTATGCATAAAATTCTTGTCGACTGCAACTTGCGTTACGTTCCGAATCATCTCCTTAAATGCACACACTCCAGAAACATTAAACGTACATGTCCATGAATTTTGACATTGCCTTTCCGGCTATCTATCGGAGTTCACCGCTGTGCACTAGCGTGAATGAACAAATTTATTTCAGATAATCTTTTTTTTTCACCATTCTTCAAAGAATTATATTTCAGAAGGCTGTTTGAATTTCAAAAACTTTAGGGCAGCAATATCCCACTGAAATGGGGCTGCCGCGTCCAGGATTTGATCCCGCGACCTATTCGACGTGGTGGCGTAGTGGCTATGTCGTTGCACTACTAAGACCGAGGGTGCAGGGTCGGATCCCGGCCGCGGCTGCGGCATTTCGATGAGGATGAAAAGAAAAGAAAAAAAAAACGCCGGTGTCCCGTGCATTAGGTGCACGTTAAAGAACCTAATCCGGAGTCCCTCACTACGGCGTGCCTCATAATCAAATCATGGTTTAGCACCTAAAACCCCTGAATATATATATATATATATATATATATATATATATATATATATATATATATATTGTATTAAATCCCGCTACCTCGTGCTTTGCAGCGGCACACCATGGCCGGTGAGCCAACACGCCGGGTTGTCGGAACAAATGAAGGTCAGTGACCGAGCATTCACTAAACACTTCCTGTACAGGATAAAACGTGTCTCTAGTCCACAGTGTTCTTGTGGCCATAGAGACGAAGATGTGCATCATCTTCTCCTCGAGTGCACTAAATACAATCCACAAAGAAGGGTACTGCAAATAAATTTGTTGATATTAGACAGAAGACCTTTCACTCTAAAAAAAATACTTGGCCCATGGCCAACTGCGGGCCTTCAAAAAAGAGCGCTTCTTGCTCTGAAAAAGTTTTTAGAGGAGACCAACATTTTGGGAAAATATTAGGCATCAGATGATCCGAATGCGCTAAATGAGCAACATAAACGTTCGTGATTCATAATTGGTTTATGAGGCGATCGCAACTTTATGCAATATGTATAATTCTGTTCTGTACTTGCAGTGAATTACATGTGTTGAATATTATGACTGTTCTAAATATCTGACTTTATATATGCGTACGTGGACTGGACTTATGCACAGAACTTTGCAACTCATGTACTGTTGGACTCTATATTTTTTATTCATCCAGTGTTCTACTGAGTGCCATCTTTCGTGTCGCTCTTCTCCCTTTTTACGCAAACTTGTTTCCTTTGCCAAGTGACAAGGAGTAGCCGGTGCCACCATAAAGGCGCCAACCTCTCCTAATATTCATCTCAATAAAAAAAAAAGGGCCGGAGGGAATGTGAGTGCTTCCACTAGTGATCTAGGTGACGTTTTCTCTCACCGCTCGCCAGAAATAGTGTGGACCGTGGTGTTCGCGCCCTGAGCGATGCGCCTGAGCCCAGAGCGCGCGTGCCACGTCACCAGCGCCATCTGGCTGTCGTGCGCGCTGGTGAATGAGGGCCCCTGCAACCATCCCGAGCACACGTACGCGTACAGGTTGTCGCACGGGCTGCCGCGGCGCCCCAGCGCTTCCTGCGAGGCAATGTGCTGATATGAACAAGGGCCTCCGGGATCGGAGACGCGTATAGCGCGCCATCTCGAAGGTAATCAAAATGGCATTCACGTGCTCACGTTTACCTACACGCGTTGTGGCGACAACGCCTCTGACAACGCAACAAATCAGCGACCACGATGACTCGGTAGCTGCGGCGCGCTACTCCTGACCACTATAGGTCTCGGGTTCGGAACCCGAGTGGTATAACGGAATAGAGACACAGATAACGCGCTGTCTAACGCTGGCTATGTTACATAACATTGTTTGTTAAAGCGAATTTACAAAAAATATTGGTCTATGGGACTGCGTTAATACCTTACACTCGCCTCAAGGCCTAGCGACCATTACATCCACGACAGGAGGGCAAAGCAGTACAACATTAAAAAAACGCATGCACATAGTTTGCAAAAGGGACTGGGCCAGCTATCATTGTAGCAAATTGGTAGAACACAGAACACATCGCGTTGAGGTTGCGGATTTGGCTTCCACTGGACATATTTCGCATTTTCACTTTCTTACCCAGTCCTTTAGGTGGAAATAAAATAAAGATAAAAAATTGCTTGAAAATATGTAATGGTAACAATAATATGACATTGAGTAAAGGTTGCTTAAAAATTAAAAATGGTGCTTCTGTTCTCGATTATTTCTCTGGACTCACTGTGGGTTCTATGGCGCTCGTCATTTGAGGTGTTGTTGTGCCAAACAGCTCTTAGCCATGAGCAAGGACGTTTAACCCAATTCCGCTTTCCAATCTAGTTTGAATCGTTTGACTGGCAGTGATGGTAACGCAAAGATAATCCAACTATGAACGGAATACGCCGGTTCCCGACGAATAAACGAAGCAGTGTTTGGTAAGATTAGGTGCGCTTTGTAGACGATCACAAGGAAGAAGACAGGACAGGCGCAAACAGTGTTGAAGAAGTGCTGTACTTGAGCACTTCCATAGATTAAATGCCTCGGTAGAACACCGACTGCTGGAAATTACGAAGTGGAAAAAAGAAAACATCTTCACCAGCGCAATCACAGTATACAGCCGTTACTACAACTCAGTTTGGCAAACGCATTCGTGAGCAACATATGCAAGGCGTAGCTCAATCAGGGGCACACAAGACGAGAGCCGTGTCCCCTGTTCACTTTCGGCGTGTGTATCGGTAGTGCTGCTCCGTGCGCAGTGGGGCCACCTCGTCAGCTGCAGCGAACGAAGCAAGCCTTAGCCTGGAACCGAAGCTCTGACAAGAAACTTGTTTTCACTTTCTTATCCGTATAACAAAGGCAAGTCTGAACGGTTATACATGGCTCCAACTTTACATGGCATTTGTTCACCCCGCATTGGTCAGTGTGGCATGTTTCCCAAGAGCTGTTCGCAGTTAACGATGGTCAATGGCCGAGAGGCCCAGTGGAATCACTGTTTCCGGTATACTGGTATGGGTTACGCTTTCGAAGGCAGGCACAACAGTAAGGCTTGTTCTTCGGACCTTCTCCAAATGTACTGCGTGTATTTTTCAGTTTGAAACAAATGAAGCTGTTGCTGAAATTCTTAATGTGTAGCTATAAACATGGATAAGGTGACGCAGAAAGTCGGGTCTACGCTTTGATAAATGAGCCTATTTGTTGTCAAAGGCCCCCTTGACAAAGATAGGCCCACTTGTCGAAACGTAGGCCGGCGTTTCTGAGGCAACTCAGCCCTGTTTGTAACTTTTATACCGCAGTGCGCTACTCCACGCGCAGGCCACCCCTCTTTGATTTTTGATCTGCAGCTAACGGTTTCTGCACCGACCTTCCAGAACGCCAGCAATATTTGTTACAACGACCACGATACGGCCCCTGCGTGCACTCGCCTTCAGCAGCGTCGCGGTCAGGCGGCAGGAGGTAGTGTTGCACAGGTGCGCGGCCCGGCGCGGGAAGCGCCCGGCCGCGCCGGCGCCCCCTCGTAGCCGCAGCGGGAACCCGTGCTGGCTGCGGGTAAGCACCAGCAGCACGGTGGTCATGACGACCACCAGCGCGAGCAGGACGAGTCCGACTCGCATGAACAGCGCCTGCTGCGCGGGACTCAGCCGGGGCTCCGTCAGCCGGAAGTCCATGGCTGCGAATAGAGGCGAGCATATTACCGTACGTACAAGATCACTCGATGCGACTGAGGCAGCCGCTACTACGCCGTTGAATGTAGGGTGTAAACAGGAAAACGAAACGCTTTAGACTTTAACGGTAATGGTTTCTTAACTATCATCATCATCATCATCATCATTATCAGCGGGGCTATGCCCACTGCGGGGCAAAGGCCTCTCCCATACTTCTCCAGCTACCCCGGTCCTGTCTTAATTGTGGCCATGTTGACCCTGCAAACTTCCTTATCTCATCCGCCCACCTAACTTTCTGCCCGACCCCTGCTACGCTTCCCTTCTCTTTTTGAATCCAGTCCGTAACCCTTAATGACCATCGGTTATCTTCCCTTCTAATTACATGTCGGGCCCAGGCCCATTTCTTTTTCTTGATTTCAACTAAGATGTCATGACCTCGCGTTTGTTCCCTCACCCAATCTGCTCTCTTCTTATCCCTTAACCTTACACATATCATTCTTCTTTCCATAGCCCGTTGTGTCATCCTTAATTTAAATAGAACCCGTTTCGTAAGCCTCCAGGTTTCTGCCTTACACTATACGAGTCCAAAGAAATACAGCGAAACATGTGACTTGAGCACGTCGGTCTGCTCATACGGGCACAAGGGTCTGCCCCACACAGTCGCTAGTCCTTTTTGACCAGGGGCCGTTTCCGCGAAGCGTATAATACCCGTGCGCAATCTATTAACTCGTGGATGAGTAAGCTTTTCGAAGGTGGTGACACCGTACGTTGCGGTGCATGGATGCTGCCAAAGAAACAAAGATGAAGTTTTGGCACAAATCGTCACTCCCATAGTTCCGCAACGCGCCGACTTACCGTGCGACACATTATTTTGGCGGAATCTCGAAAAACCACGAGTAAATAAACGCGCACGAAAGAATTCTGTAGAGCGAATTCTGTAGAGCTAGAGCACAGAACAAAGGCTTGTCCTAATAGATTTACGTGGACGTTAAAGACAATAAGGCGAAAATTATTCCGCATCCCTAAACGCAGCAGTACTAATCACCCAGGCCTTCGCATTAATAAATAAAAGGTCATCAATCGCGCAAAGCAGCTCGCCCGATGCGCAAAAGCTGGATTCACGTTAGTCCTATACGAGTCATATATTAACGCGAGAGAAACCGACATAAGGACTGTAGTGAAATATGAGAGACCCATTCAGTACGGTCAGCCCGGACTCCCTACGTTTGATTTAAAGTGCCGCCATAAACGTTAATTTTCCCATGCGATCCTATATTCTCCAGCACGCTGTGGGTGGCCGCTATGCGTGAACGTGCAGTCTCAAACTGCACTGCAATTTTTGTAACTCAACGTGACCATCTTCAAGCGGAGAACCCGTTTCGTGTACTTTCTCAAAATAATGTGGCTCTGATGTCTGCCTGGCTTAAGCAAAGAGAAATTGCAATACCCATTGGTTGCCTACAGTCTTACCTTATTAATTATGCTATAAGCCAACGGGCTACGTTCTATATACGGTGCATGCGAGAACACTCGTGTACAGGGTGTCGGGTGCGTGCGCTAAGGAAACCCGGGTCGTCTAATTTAACGGGGAGCCGGCCTCAAAGTCGTCGTCCCTGACGACCTACTCTTCAGTTTCGGGACATTAAAAACGTCCCCATTTACCATGCTAACGTGCGTCTTGCTGCGCAGTTAGGCCTATCTGAAAGAATGAGCGCGTACGCTTAAGCGAATTACGACGGCGCGTGCCAGAAAAATCGCCCTTCCGCGGGAGAAGGACGGCAACCTAACAGCACAATCCAGCCATAAGCCAACAAAAGCCCTCCAGGAAAGAAAGAGACCCGACCGCTCCGACAGGGTCTACTCGTAAGAGTGCCGTATCTGGGGCGAGATGGAATTGTGTACAGTGGTGTGGGTTGAGCTGTCGAGGACGCCGACACAGTAAGGCAAACATATACCCGTTTTGCACACGCTCCAGTTTGTTGTTTATCTGTGTGCCTTTACAGTGTCCTCGTCCTCGAAAGCGCAACCCACACCGGCGCCTATTCGCACGCGTTGCCGAAGCGATTACCTTTAGTCAGCTGAATAGACATTCTTCTGTCTTGGTCAGCGTTTGGGGCTGTTCCTAAACGAGTGTTTCATGCAGAAAAAGGAAGGCAGGATGGAGGAAAGAAAGAAAAAGGGCTGTGGAGATGTCACGGAGCTCCGCCGTGCTGGCTTACCGGGTCGCAGGCTTCTTCTTCTTCTGGCGTGGTCACGAGCGAGCGCGCGATTGCACGGGGCTCGCGATACGAATCAGTCTTCTTCTTCGCTTTCAACTTTCATATTGCCCGCGTGCCACATGTTTTTTTTTTTTTTCAGTTGTCAAGCTTAAGAGGAAGCTTTAGCTCGGGTGCTCCTATCTAAATACATGTAAAAGGAGAATTCGTTTTTCTAGGCAACCACTGCACCAAATTTGACGGGGTTTGCTGCATTTAAAAGAAAAACTTAAAATCTAGTGACTGTTGGTTTCGAATTTTCGATTTAGGTCGTCAATTTTTTATAAAAATTTGGCAAAAATCGCAAATTTTCAGAAAACGAAACTATCAAGTTTACAACTCCGTAACTCAGCAAGAAAACATGATATCGCAATTCTGTGAATTGTACCTGATAGCACATCTAAAGCTGACAAAATTGATATGTTACACATGAACCTCAAAAAATGGGGAAATGTGTAATTACAACTTTTGCAGAACCCTCGAAAACAACGTAACAAATTCACGCAAGATGTAAACTGACATAACAAATTTGTCCGCTTTGAATGGTCTAATGGATGCCGTTGACAGAATCGCGATATCTGTTCTTGATGCAGAGATATTAGTTTGTAAACTTCGCGCTTCTATTTTTTTCAAACGTCTGAATTTTTGAAAATCCTTTTAACAAAATTAAAGCCCTAAATCAAAATTCCACTTCCAACAGTCACTAGAATTTAACTTTTTCTCTCAAATGCAACAAATTTCATTAAAATCGGTCCAGGGGTTATCTCAGAAAAACGTTCTTGCGTTTTTACATGTATTTGAATAGGCCGCGTCGGAGTTGGGCCCGAGCTAAAGCTTCCTCTTAAGACAATCGTTCTGCGACAGAAACTCCTGCCCATGGTGCGGAGAAATACCAACCCTTTACCACATAACATGGGAATGTAAGCATAACTACACATTCCATAAACATAAAAACCCGAGTGCGGAGCAATGGGAGGGCCTGCTCACCAGCAGCGAGCTCACCGCCCAAAGGGCAATGGTGCAGCACGCGTGCGAAGTGGCCAGGCTCAGTGGAGCCCTGGAATAGGGGCGCACCCGTGCTGAAGAGCCAGGCAGCAAGCGCAAGACGGCTCACCGCTAAACCCCTTGATAGAATCAATAAAGTTTTTTTTCTCTCTCTCTCTGTGACTGCAGGTATGTCGTGCGGCGAGCTGCTTGTTTGGTGGTGGATTGCTGCCCTCACCAAAGAAAATGACGCGTACATTAGGGCATATGCAAGTGGATGGCATTTGTAATGCTTTGCAGTTATAAGCGGTGCTCTGCATTCCACTATTTCGTTATTTATTCTGCTGTTATAGTGTGCTACTGATTGTGCCGTGCCACTAGAGAGAGAGAGAGAGAGAGAGAGAGAGAGAGAGAGAGAGAGAGAGAGAGAGAGAGAGAGAGCCTTTCATATGAACGCTCGCTTCGCTCACGTCCATTTGGACTAAGGGGCGAAATGCTACGTCAGTGAACGCCATGACACTAGCGCGTCCAAGAACATACCGAACAGATCAACAAGCAGACTTCTTACGACTTCTGACGACGTAGCTGAGTGCCTACACAGGTAAGCACTCGGCTACGCACGGTTACGGCTGCCTGGCTTCGAGAGCCCGCACAATTGTCTACGTGTCCCAGGGTCTGCCAAAGCATCGCTGGCACACAATGTAAAAATCGCTCCATCAGAGGGTGCGATCGATTTGTCAGCATTTTTGCGCATGCAATAAGGCTAGAGTGAAAAGCATGTGTAGTATACCTGATTAGCTCGAGCAGGCTAAATGACTACTTGCAAACACCCTATACTAAAGAGGATGCCACTAAATCATGGTCATCAGTAGGTTGTTTACATTTGGGTGGCCCTCATAAACAGATAGATCGTGGTTGTGGCACGTAATGCCGCACAATTTGGTTTCTTAGCCCTGGTTAGAGTGATACTGAAGCTTCTATTTCCCGTAGGTGAGTCTTCTTGTAGCGCTTATAGCTAGGGTACTCATGACGCAGTTTTTGGTTGTTACGCATGCCGCGATGTCCGTGGCGCGGTGGGAGTGGTGATGAATGTCTGTCAGAGGTGCGTGATGAACCGTACCGCAGAAAAGTGCTGCCGGAGCTCGGTCTCTTCAGAGACCCAGCCTAGCAGAATGGAAATATTAGAAGCCTCTCGTCTATGAAAATTTTGGCTGCTTACAGCTTCGCTCCTGTTTTGTCCACTTCAAACCCCGCTGTCATATTCTTCGGTGGGTCTGTAAATTGGAGAGTAGTATACTAAAGTATTCCGTAAACGGTGGTGTTTGGCACTTTACTAATTGTGTTTCCTATGCGGCCCCATCTAATCATCACTCGTAAGCTCACAATGAAAGTTAACATATTGATTTCACAGGCTGTCAATCGAGGACACTTCATGAACTCCACAAGTCCTACGGAATGTATGCATTTGAGTCGCAATTAGAGGTTAATATCTGGGCTGCCTTTATTATCCACAGCCGAAATAAGCTACTTCATGGCTACTCCTAAACGATACTCTTCCTTTAACTTCATCATTGTTTTGTGACGTGCTCCACTGCAGTAAACTATATTAAATACACGGTTGGTTCGTAGATCGTGTATTTGCGAGAGCTGCGAGGTGGGTGTAGAAATGTGTAGTCATCTTTTTTTTTGTGTGTGTGTGTGCGTGTGTGTGTGTATGTGTGTGTGCGTGAAAATGCCGTGGGCTTTCTTCTGAGGCGCAGATATATTATTTCATCAGTATGTAAAACGCTCACCGTTGCTTAATCGGATGTTGCCTAGAACGACAACTTCGCAATTGGCAGGTTTGCCTAAATAAAACATTCGTAAATGGAGTTCGATAACCAAGACTATGCACATAGGCAGACTACCAGGAATGGCGTGACGTGCAACCTAAAAATTAACAATAACATGGCAATACTTTTAATTTATATACGCACTGTATACAGCTTATTAGACCGGGCATACGCCTCTGTCAGGAGCTTCACAAATCCCCCTTAATTGGCCCTACGTGTATTTTGTCCTAGAGCAAAACTGCGACTCGACACCGATAATTTGGCGTGCTTCGCGGTCGGAACCTAGCGTTACGCATGCAGCTTTAGCGAAAGATTATCCGCTTCTTTAGGCGTTAATTCCGCGGATTATGCTGGCCTGCTCCGCCACTCTGTTGGCGGTCCGTTTGACTACTATTCGTACCTTCTCCCGTACTGGTGCCCTTGGAAGAACTCGAGCGCGACATAAAACAGGAATTCTAGCTCATGCGTATACAAGCTAACAACACAAAGAGCACCGTTCGGGGTTAAATGAGCCTAATCCATACATAAAGATGGCTATGTTTGGGAAAGTAACTCCCCCCCCCCCCCCTCCTACCACTTCTGCCACCCTCGGCGTTACATAAAACGTCTCCATAAGTATTATCAGGAAATTCATTGTTCGGCCTTATTAGACCCAATAATAATCTTTTCTTATCACAGTTTGCCCTCCAAAGCAGTTAATTTTGTTAACTCGCACAGAGAATAACAGTTTAAACATACGAACCTCCATATATTTGGTTTAATTATTAGCTCGTCAAGTTGGTTTAAAAGTTTATAGCTCTTAAGGTTTACTCCATCCGTATAGGCGTTTTCGGCTGCCATGTTTTGGTGCGTGAAATATGACCTACCACAAGCGTCAATTGTAGTGCCTATTGTTTCTTATTTGCATTATTATTCGTATTGCTAGTTTGTTGCGCTACAGACACCTGATATACTTTTCTACGCAGATGACATGAGTGCTTACTTATTCATCTATTTTCATTCACCCCCATTACTTCGGCGAACACGCGCCACGTGTATTTCACAGATTGATTAAATATGAACTAGATAAATTTAAACGTGAACAATACCAAGTTGGAAGCATGTCGTGCTATCAATAAACCGGTCGTTTTACTCGCTTCACTTACATTTTAGTCTCGGGTTTCATACTGCTCATTGCAATGCAACTTTCAAGGAGTGCAATTCCATGTAAGTCTACGATAGAGTACACTCGTACAACGTGTACTATAGGTAACGTAGCGAAATTTTTGGGTATGCTTATAGTAGATATCGCACCTGGCTACCTAAGCACACTTAAAGCGTCACCCACCGTGCTAACGTGGTGGCTTTGGTGTTGCGCTGCTAAGTCCGGGTGCGCGGGTTCAAAACCGGGTCACGGCGGCCATGTTTGAATGGGGGAAAAATGCAAGAACGCCTGTATACCATGCGTTGGGGACACGTTAAAGAACCTCGAGTGTTCAAAATTAATCCGGAGTGCCCAACTATGGGCATTGCTTGGAATATATTAAGGGTTTGACCCGTAAGGGGCCCGGAGTTGTTATTTGTAGCTTCGAAGTTCCTCTTCGTTTTTCTTTGATTCAGCCTCAACTGTGGCACTGCTCTTTTGTGAAGCTCGGTTTAGTGGAGGCAAGGAATACACGTTTTGTCAGCTTGAGAAGGAAGAGACGGCTGGCTTTGTTCAAAAGTAAAAGCGGGTTTGCCGAGTTGCTGTGGTTGCGGCCCAATCGGATGAGTAGCGGTCAGTGAAATATGCCCCCACGGTGAGGCCGACTGGATTTCCGAGGCGCGGGGACAACGAAGTGACGGAAGGTCGGTACACGTTCTTCTTTGGGGAATTACATCCCCAAAAAATCAGGATAAGCGACCTCCTGTGAAAAAAAGAGCAATTCGTTTCATTCATAACTTGCCATACCCTCAATACGTACCGTGCTTATTTTCAATGGACCTTATATCTTAATGCTACACAACCTCATCCAGGTGGGGCTGCTACGTTTAGCAAAAAGCACCGGCTTCGCGATAACTTATTTACTGTGGTGGGCAGCGTGACAACGCTGGGTGACGCTTTTCGTGATAACCCTGGTCGTGTCCGCGCTCCCTAGGGGCACTTGTTTAAATTGCCGTCACGGTTACCTCTCTCGTGTTGCTGAAGCCGTTCGCGCTGCATTTTGATCGGCAGTGCCTGGACTGATTCGGAAAGGGCGAGGTGTGGACTTCACTGTGGGTTGCAGGAACTTTCTCACCCGGAACAAATATCTTGCAGCGCGAGCGTCTGCCACGCCTTCAGTTTGCTCTGTGGAAAGATATGTGGTCATAAAGATGACAGAAACCGTCAAGCGTGCTTCACCGCGTCAGCAATAAAATTCTCACAACGTTCAGATTGAGGTAGGCGCATAATTCAGTACAAGACACATACCTACGCAATTGGCACACGGACACATACCTACGCAATCGGCACAAAGACACATACCTACGCACAAAACTTTGGCGGAAAACGTGTAGTGCGTTCTTTGACGCCGTTGCACTCCTAAGAAAAGTTAATCGTCAAAGCTCGTGCTTGCGATCTTGCTTTATTACATTGATGAAACGCGCTTAGTGGTAAAATATAGGGAGCATTAAACATAAGAGTATCAAAATTTACACTTGCTTTGGCGACAATTATGTGTCAGGTTCAGACCAGCGTTGCAAAGGCATACGACATGTAATAGACAAAACTAAGCGCCAAATGCGAAACTGCTCTCAAATTGTTCATATTGCTGCCCTGCCACTGAGCCTACAATACATGAGGGAATCGAATACACTCAAAACGCGAGTAGAAATCACGAAATGTGCACATGATTTTGTCATTTGCACTGGCAGCTGTACACGCTATTGGTTTTTCGAGAAAAAACCTCAACGGCTTTGCGCATGTAACCGTGACTGAGTGCTTATCCGTAAGCTTCTTTCTGTAGTGCGATTCATCGAGAAAGTAGCCGCGGTTGATCGGACGGGGTGGCAGTGCATGTACAAAGTTTGTAAACCTTTCTCGCTGCTCACGTGACGGTTTTTCGACTCACCACGTGACACCATTGTCAGAAGACGTGCGAAACGCAAATACAACTCCGCCGACAGTTTCGCGCTTGCTTATCCTTTGCAAACTGCTCGGAAATCTATAATTTCACGATCGGATTGATCGCTCGTGTTTTTGAGGCCGTTCTGTGAACGAACGACAGAGCATTACGGCGTACGCGGCTTGCGGGATCAAGAGGTCACAGTTGGCGTCACGAAGGATCAGCCAATAGTAACACACGTGCCAACACAAACGCGAAACCACCCCGCCCACCTCGACAAGGCAGGACGAGACCGTTTATGCTAAACTCTTTCCACAAGGAAAGCACATGGCACTGCATGGTGTCGCAAGCGAAAAAAATTTGCTTGTCTACTCTACACCCACCATCTATACGAACTTAGATTTAGAGTCTGAGGGCACCGATGACGTGTGCGCGTACGTACGCACGCACGCACGCAAAGGCACACACATGCACAGACACACACCCTTCTATCAGCCAAGAACGACAGCAGCACCAATGCCGTGCTTCACTGGAAATTGAACGTGGCGCGATGGCGATAACGACGGCGTATATAGCATCATAACGCGGTGCAAGAACACCAACAAACACCATGGTACAAACAAGTTGCTTTTCTTATTTTCTTCTGCAAAGATTGACTCCGCAAAATAGGCCACACACGCTGTGTGACGAAGATGGACACACGCTGAGAATCGAGTTTATGAAGCCACGCAAAACGTTTCCCTTCTTTTTCGTTCTCTCTCTGTACATGAGCCCCTCAGGGCGTCGCTGTCACGTTTGCTTTACCTGCACTTCTGAATGTTTTGAAACCGACTGAGAAGAAATCCAATTTCACTGTGTCGTCTGGCATCTGTGCGTGAAATATGACACGTGCGAAGTGCCTGCGGGAAATGCACACATTAAAGGCACGTGCCAGCTTCAATGCGTATGCGTTTCTTTTATGCGTCTACGTGGTCTCGTTCTGTGTCTATGCTTTTCGCTCTCATTGTTTGTGTGTCTATGTATGTGTGGGTACCTACCTGCGTTGGTGCGTCCTCTCTCTATGTATGTGTTTGCGCCGTCACGTGTTTTGAGAAGGGGGTGATCACATTTCTAAGCGCCTGTTGCTGTCATAGTATAGGAGTTATTTGGAGCACGCGGAGGCGTCTTACGTGAATACTTAACTGCCGAGTTGGAATACGTTCCCTGTCTACCACCGCAACGGAGGCATACGGAGAGTTGTTGTGTCGTCTCTTTTCGTCCTTGTCCCTACCTAGCTCTGCTACGCCACTGAACGTTTTTTTTTTGTGTGTGTTTGTGTGTGTGTGCGTGTGTGTGTGTGCGTGTGTGTGCGTTAACACTTTCTTTGTTAGGTTGAGGATCCTGGCAATCCAGGAGTGCAGATTTTTGGGCTAGTTTGTTCGTTGCTTCAGTTGAAGTCGTAGCGCTGGATTGACACGGACAAGAGAGACGACAGGACGTGCGATGTCGTCTGTCGTCTTCCCTGTCCCTGTCAATCCAGCGCTATGACTTCCATTGATCCTGGCAAACCTTCAATTCGACATTCTCACAGCATTCATTACCATTACACACTGTACGCTTTTTATTTCTTTAGTTTTATTTGGATCGGGAGATGTGTTCAAGAAAGGCTTGATTTCAACAAAGCAGGCTTGACCTTGATCATGGCCTCTGAGATCGGACTGCGCGTGCTGTGACAATCGATCTCGCAGCCCGTACTTTAGTTTGCTCTAGTAATCGGTATACGGCAAATGTAGAAAAGGGAACGCGCAAGTGTCACATTTTCAACAGCGACAATAGTGTTCCTGTTTTTATTTCCAGTAAAAATTATCCCTTACGCTATAACATCCCTGCGACGGGCTAAATTTTCTGTCCTTGCTGATATTATGCTCGCCGGGGCAGCCCGACATCTGTCCTAGTTGTGACGTCATTCCTGTCAATTCGGTTTATTCGGTACTATCCTTTCGTACCATATTCAATCACGACACAAAAAATAAAATAAAGGTATTTCGTAGAACGTCAACCTGCGCGCTTCGCTTATATAATCCACATTTCATTTGTCGTTTTTGTCATCTTTTCTCGTATCTTGGGTATTTTGTGCTCCTCCCTGAAAATTCTCTTCACTTACATAAGTTTATTTCATTGAGCGTTAATTCGTTCGACCTTTCCTGTTTTCTTTTTCTCCTTTCATTTAAAAGAACGTAATATAGATCAGGCTGGAAATATAGCCTTTTTTATCCTGCATCACTTGCTTCATTTAGAGTGTCGCATTTCCAGAGTTCAGCTTCAAATTTCACGAATCACTTCTTCTATTGTCTGTTCCCTCCGATCGTTCTTCCCCGAGTTAATTTTTTCCGTGCTGTCGAAGCCAATGAATACAGCGAGGTTCGATACGCGAAGCGAGTATACATTTTAGCTTTTTTGAACTTCTAGTGACGTCACTGACTGTCCATCGGCCTTGCGTAAGACAATGATCGATCCAAACTTAAACGAAGCAGGAAGATGAAGAAACTCGCAATTCTTTTTTTTTTTCGTTGCACATGAACTCTACAGGACAACGACACATAAAATGAAGAAGACAGCGAGAGAAAGTTTGCAGATTTTCAATTTTCTTTTCAGTCTACTTTAAAAAGACACTAAAGAGGAAGATAACTCTGTATTAATAAATTATCCTTCTAAACTTGCAAGAAAACACCACTCTTTTCGTTAGAGAAGTCATGGTAAGTGAGAGGGGACGTAAGACTGAAATGAGAGTGACGAAGTTACTTTTAAGTTTGCGCATCAGCTGAGTGCTACCTTTCAATAGAATAAGCGCCAAAAAGTGACAGCACACAAGAGGAAAAACAGACAGGACAAGGCGCTTCCTTTTTTGGCGCTTATTATTTTTGGCGCTTATTCTATTGAAAGCTATGCACCAACTAGCCCCACAACGTGTTTTACTGCTGAGTGCTACGCACTAGATTTTCACGGTATCGGCTAGGGACATTAAAAATTTTTTTAGCGGTAACAATGAAATATGTTGTGTTCTAGTGGAACCAAAGCATGAAAATAAGTTCTAAAAGCTTTTATTGATTAAGAAGGACCCAATTTTGTAATATAGCCGCTGAAAAGTGTTCACAAAACATATCAACAATGAGCACCAGCAGTGGTTCTCGTAACAAAAACTGCAGGCTTCGTCGTTTCCTGCTTGGCACATGCGCTGGTCACATTCATGCCTCTATGAAAATTGGAATGCACCATCTAACCGTGTAAAAGGACAAAGAAGGAAACGCACAGGACAGGCGCGGATGTCCTGTATGTTTCCTTCTTTGTCCTTTGTTGTTTGCGCGGTTACATGATGCATTCCAATATCGACCACCACCTAGGCCGCCTCTCCCTGTTAAATATGTCACCCTTTCTGAAAATGTTGCCTGTTTTTTTACATTTTTTTCTTGTTCAGGAACGCACGCTGATATTTTCAAAGTGGCATTGCTGTTAGATGTCCTGTTAGCAATACACCCCGACACTCAGCAAAATCGTTGAGTTGGTGCATTCTTTTCGTGACGTGCACTGTACACTCCGCCTTCGGTGGGCCTAATGAATTCCGGGCAAAGCTTATTGAGTGTATATTCCACCTACATGCAGTACAGAATGTAAAAAAGAGATTTCGAATTATGCCCCGTGTGCGTAAATGAAAACACGTATTTCGCAGCTCGCCCACATTGCCATACAAAGCTCGGTTTGTCATTTTCTAGTAAAACTTGCCCTGGACGAAAATGCTATTCTGCGCTATATCGATAGGGTGGCAAGATGCAGCGCAAGTCTTCCATTGTTACCGAAGCATTCAGACCTTAATTTATATGGTCATAATGCGGCTGACAAAAAAAATGTGAATTTCAAATTGTACGTGAACCAGTCAGCAGGCACCAAAAATGTTCAAGGGCTGATTTTTTTGCCGCACCTACGTCTCTGTATAGGCTAAGCAAGGTCATGCTTTTTCTGTGACAGCAAAAAAGAGTAGCTAAAGTATCGTATTGGTCCCCGTTAGAGAGAAGGTGCGTAGTAGGACAATGGGGTAAATCACCGCGATAAGTCAAAATCTAGTGCATCAAACAAAACCAAATTTTCGAAATGCTTATGCCCAAAAAGGTTGTAGCCGGTTCTTTAGGTACGGCAGAAATGTGACCCCTTTTCGTTTCCCTTTCAGCCGTTATCTAGGAGAACACTGTGGTTTATCTGCAAGCAAAACAGAAGCACACCGAGGCACTTCAGCGTTCAAATGTTCAATGCAAAGTTTCTGTGTGTGAGGAGTACAAGGAAATTTTGTTGACTCGTTTCCCTCGTTCGTGGAGTAACAATACGGTTACCTTTAAGTGGCAGCTCGATGGACAAAACTGTTACCTATATACAGCATTTCGCTTAGTTTAAGAAGAAGCGTTTAATATTTCATTTAGTATGTGTTTTCTCAGCATACAAGATAAATAAACCAATACAAACATCCTACTATGCCGATTTGTTTGTATCTTGCCAGGTAAAGGGTTAATGAACCGATACTGTGGGGTATACTGTGGGGATACTGTGTGTGGGATACTGTGGGGTATACTGTGGGTAGTGAAAGTATGCGACCGGTTTCGTAGTTCGCTCCCATCAAAATACGAAGCTGTCGTGGCTGCCAAAGAGTCGGACAGTGCTCTCTCACATCGCCTTCTGTCCTTCCTCTGTGAATTGAGCGGGAAATAGGGCTTTTTTTCTGGAACGATAAGTGTCATCGGTTTCGATATTCAAGAAGCGTCGCATTATCATTCGAGAAGGCAAGGAGCACGTCGCTTTATATGTCTCTAGAAAAGTTACAAGAGTGCTTAAATTGGAATTTTTCATCAAACTGAGACCGTGTTTGCGTGCTCCAGAGTTGCTGATAACGTGGCCCAAGATCCGTATTCTACTCGACGAAAAGCTGACTGTTGACCTAGTAGTTGGTTTTCCATAATTGAAGTAGTAACTCAACGCGATAAAAACCACCGAGACAAGAAAAGTGGACAAAGACAAGCGCCGAACAGCTGGTCTTTGTGCAGCCTTGTCCCTGTGGTTTTTATTGCGCTAAGTTACTATACCAAGAACCTCAGCTCGTTGTAAGCGAAGCGTCACTTTACGGCTTCAGAGTGAGCCCTGCTAAACCACTTTATGCATGGTTCTTGAAAGTGGTGACCTTCCAGTGCATATATGAACTTCTGGTTTTGTTTCGTCCAATCATTTGAAAATAATGTGAGTCTCGCAAAATAAAAAAAAAATAAAAGTGGAGTTTCTGACGTGCAGGCTCACCTCATTTTTCGAAGCTTTTGGACCGCCCTGGCTGGTGTTTTCACTCAGACAACGAAGGATGGTAGCACAAGGCTATGGAACGTCGCTTCCTGGTAAGTTAAATATAGGGTACCATTGCTGAACGGTATGGCTGTTCTAGATGAATGCACAGCTATTCTAGATGAATGCACGTCACAGCTAAAATTGCCGGGAAGGTCTGTCACAGAAAGCAAATCTAAAAAGAAATACCACAACTAGAGCTCCTAGTTCGCTCTCCAGAATCAACGAAGTCGACAGGTAATTGAATGTTACTTAAACAAATGTACATGGCGTTCACTAAATGCGCAGGGGTCATGGTAGCTGTACTGTTACTTAAAGAAAAGCAAATTGCTAACATAGTGAAGGAATTGAAAATTGACGCAAGATCAAGAATGAAAAAAGAAAACAGATAGTTTCAGTGAAGACGCATGACACGAAGACAGTGATCGGCTAACGTGAATGGCAATGATGCGCAGATAACCGTGAAGTCATAATGAGACCTAAAGAAACAATGCGATGCGAATCGACGGCTTCGCGAAATAATGAACGGAGAATTCGCTAGCTTTCTTTGCTCAGAAAAGAACGGTTAGGGCAGGTAAACCATTACAGGGGGATACTTGTTCTTGTTCCCCCAGTGAAATAGCGCAGCCCACTTTGGGAGATGGGCCATGAATAGGGCGGTGAAAAAACTGTTATGAATTTTTTTTAAATAAGTTAAGGTGAAATGAATAGAGTATTTTGCAAATTGGACTTAAGGTGTCTACTGCTACGTATATGAATAACCAATCATCTATTACACAAAGAAGGATTATGTGAGCATAATAAGTATTAAGAAGAATTAGAGCATGCCGTTCTTTTTGTTTCACGCAGAAAGATGCAGAAGGCTTCACAAGTTGTTCCTGCGGCTGTAACCCAGTGCGGCAGCCCCAAAGGAGAGAATTACAGGAAGAGTCAAATTCTAGCCAAGCTTTTGGAAAGGTTCTTCAAAAAATCTTTTCCGTTGAATAATGAAACGGCGGCACGTCAAAAAGAAGTATTGCGGGGATACTTTCGCAGGTAATGTCTTGTTTTTTTTTCTTGTTTTCCGCATCCACTTAACACACATTATTTCCAATGTAGAACTGACTGATGTTGCTTACGTATCGCTTCAGGCGAGCGGCCGTGAACACAATCTTTGGAGAAATTTCTCTGCCAAATTTGGCGATGAGAAATAGCGTCCCCAGATCTCGTCACCGAGCAAAATGTAGAGGCGCGTGCTAACTGCGAATGTTCCGCCTTTCTTTTTTTCGTCTGCTAGAAATGCCACGGCTGACCGAGACATAAGGCACTGTAAGACCGGAATCTATTTTCCCAGCAGAAATGAGCACCCCACACGCACAAAGAGAATGAATTCCTTGCTTTGACATGGGACGAAAATGGATCCTCAGCTCCAGTTCCAGACGTTCTCGTTTTTATTTATGAAATCACTTTCATAGCGAGGCCCACGGTTTGCTGGATCGCGGTATTGCGTCATAGCCCCGTTACGTAAAGCGCCTGGAGCAAACGTGGGCCTGATGTCGCAAGTACAGCATAGTCGGCTTACCACAGTCGTCTGTTTTAGACTATAGCTCTTGTTCGAGGGTATGGCACGTGGACGACGCATTTGGGCAACAAATATCATGTAGATTTTTTGTGTTTCTTGGAGCAGCATATCATCGCCACTCGGCGTAGTAATCTCGGCGTGACACAGGGTTGTTTATAAGTTGCTGTCAAGTGGGTGGGCGTGCAGAATGGGCTCTTGTCGCGGGAAGTACTTCTCGGGGGTTGGTGGTGATCCACTTTTCGCGATAAGAAATGCAAGAAGGCAATAAGCGTTAGGGGTCCCTCGGTGCGCATTTTATAGGCTCTTGGCGATATTATCGGTGGTCTGGCAGAAACGTAAGACAGAGGAACCATTTACGTGCACACAAAGCGTATTCCTGAACTGTGTCCTTCCAGAAAGCATTTACCGCTTCAGCACTGCCATTCCCCTCCCACCCCCCCCCCCCCCCAAAAAAAAACAAGGTATGCAAATTCGCACGCGTTATTCTTCTTGCTTATGTAATATTTGCATTAAACATGAATTCAGAAAATAAAAAAAAATTCATTGCGATATCAGGGCGCAAACTACTGCTTGCGCTACATTGTCTTGGAGGTACAGTGAAACGCAATCTGTGTATATCAAGTGCTGCCACTTTCTAAAATAATTTTCCTCTTTTCTGCCCTTGTTCCCATTAGGTAAAAGTATTAGGTAAAAGTGCTTGGCACTCATAATTTATGTGCCAATCTAATTAGAATATTTTACACCCCTTTTAGTGCGCATCAGGCGACCCCTTTCACAAATCCAACTGCGTGTTTATGTGTTCTATTCTGCTGGTTATCGTGCAAATAAGCTATCTTGTCCTGTTCTGTGTTGAATAGTAGTTACATAAGATTTCTATAATTCCTTCTGCATAGACGTCACATACGTAGCTATATCCTAACAAAGTAAACGATTTGCTTGAAAGACGGTATTACCCGCTGTGGATGCTCAGTGGCTATGGTGTTGGGCTGCTGAGCAGGAGGTCGCGGGATGGAATCCCGGCCATGGTGGCCGCATTTCGATGGGGGCGAAATGTCAAAACACTCGTGTACTTAGATTTAGGTGCTCGTTAAAGATGCCCAGGTGGTCGACATTTCCGGAGTCCTCCACTACGGCGTGCCTCATAATCAGAAGGTGGTTTTGGCATGTAAAACCCCATAATTAATTTTTTTAAAGTCGGTTTTCTTTATTTTCAATATCGAGTGGAAGCGCACAGAAATCACGCCATCGCTGACACGGGTCCAACGTAAGGTACCGGGGAAAGAGAAAAAAAATTTACCATTGGAGCAATGGTAAAAAAAAAAGTGATTGGTTGGCTGGTTGTTTCTCAGTGAACTGGTCCAACCCACTCGAGGGGGGGGGGGGGGGGGTGTAGGAGTAGGGACGATCGGCCATGGATCGGCTGATGAAAAGGCATAATATGTAATCCTTATTTTGAGGAATATAAATATAACCAAAACTGATAACAGGAACTTGTGAAACGCAATATCACGTGATACACGCAGATACCAAATATGCTATCTGCATATTACAGAAAATAAACTGTGCCTTTCGCTGGCTCTTTTTTCTTTCAGGGGGATAGGTTCTCATCATTTTAAAAGTTTGACCTAAGAAATAGACCTCAGAGTTTTTCTATTGCAGCGCGGGGACCTGAAAAACCTATTTGCACGCAAATATTGAAACATCCTCCTCCGAGATTCCACTTCGTAGCAAAATATTGTTTTTTTTTTTTCACGACGCGGTGGGCTCCGATACGGGCGTGAGGCATTTTGTTTTATATCATTTTGCACATGGGACCTCATGGTAAAGCGCTAGCGGTGACACAAGTTTACCTTCTCGCTTCTGGAATCTCATTTCCTCAAGTCTTTTTCGTCGTCGTAGTAGTCGTCTTGCGGAAATTCTTGCGCGGCGAGAGACAACAAACATCGGCATAACCAATTCAGTAAAGCTTTCTGATGAGGATCAAACGCAACGCACGTTATACAAATCTAAAAAAAAGGAGGTAATAAAACTGGAAAGTTAACTCGCATCTCAAGAGTTTGCCATTCCGGTCGGACTGTAATCTTCGTTGACAACACACCAACTCATTTTCCGAATTATAGTGGTAATAGCAAACAGACAACCAAATTACCTAAAGGCTTCAGCAAGAATTGAGCCCAAGAACTAGGGAGTTGACGAAATATAAACACCGGCTAAACTTTGTACTGCAAAAACACCAGCGGTATCGGTTGGAAGCGCTTTTGGTCTAAGTTTACAGTTCACGTGCATGCATTTTAAACAGGGCGCTTTTTAATACTACACGATTTCTTTCTTTAATTAACAAAACTGTGAGCGTAGGGGATGTGGTGTTCTTTGTAGGGAACTTTCTCGCTGATGCATACATACTTTGTCAGTAATAACATGGATATGAGAAGGTTAGTAAAAAAAATGTTAATCAACTTTTTTTTAAGAGCCTGGAAGCAGCAGCTTATAGGGGAGACTTCGACGTAGCCTCATTTTAATGTGCCCCTAACTTTTTTCTCAGTTACTTCGGAGGTCGCCTAATTCGATATGTTCATCATCGAATTTCACGCTTTATTGCTCAATCCTGCAATTTCATTGCTCAACCCGAGCAATAGCCATATCGTGCACGGGTGCCACAGCTATACCTCATACGGAAGCGCCCCTTGACGAAGTCTGAGACGAAGTTTAAATGATGGCGCGCTGCAGGAAATACTAATGTCGCACGTCGCGGGAGGTGCTTGACAAGCGAAACGTGCCGTACCAGTATCGGCCGCAACTGGCCGCGACTTTAAATTTGAAACTTTCATTTTCGGCACTGGGCATTTCCGCCTCCTGTATTGATTAGCCGGGCCACCTTTTTGGCACTTACGCCGTGCTCGGTTTTTCAATGCTTCCTGCATTGAGCATTGATATTCGATGATGAATTTTTTTGAAATATAGATGCGATTCTCATTATTTAAAAAAAAAGCGTTGCTGCGTAAAGAATTAAGCCAATGAATACGCGCAAAGTGCCTCGAGCGGCCAGTGGTGCGGCAATCTTCCGTGCTTTCGTGGGCTTCTTTCATGCTCGGAAAAACACTTTTATGTAACACGTATCGGGCAACTGAAATCTGTATCGGGAGTTTTTCATGTCGCTCTACAGTTTTTCCCACTGACACTTCTAATCTAATTAGAATATTTGAGATGTTTATTAATTGAATACAACTAATTATCTAATTTCGCGGAATGAAAGAAAAATAGTTTAGGTATCTCCAAGCGACGGCAAGCAACATTACCTTTCTTATTTCCAGGTACGTGGCATATGCATGTTTTTAAAATATGGCTAAAGTCAGCTGGGACACCTTGTTTATCAAGCAGTATATAGTTACTCTTATCAGTTCGTCGAAAACTGCGTCCTGCTGTCAAGGACGCAGGCCTCGCTTATGGTCTTGTTGAGTGAGAATGACATTGCGTTTTATTATTGATCTCCATACTATTGGGCGATTTCTGTTATTTATTTTTTAGGATACTCACCATCTCCAATGACGGGTATCATTACGACACGCCTATCACAACTCCCACGTGCGCCTACCTAGAGAACAAAGTATTATTCAAAGTTCAGCATGTGGCTCAATAATGGCTCCCTAATTTTTGGATTCGAGGACGTTATTCCTGGCTTATGAAACGGTGGTAGCATTTCAAAAGACCATGTTACATGTGTAGGGGTGAACGTCCCAGCGCCGTCTCAAACCTGGTTGCGAAGCTCGTGCGCATTCAACGACTTGAATACGTCTCCGCGCACTCGAGCCGGCCGGTCTTTGTTGCCCAATGTCATTATTTCGACGCCAGAAATCTGCTATTACTTTACGTTATCCATCTGCTTGTTCTAAGTGTTCAAAAGGGACATATCTCAAAGGCTCGACTATTGATAAAGCTGCTACAGGATTCCGTTACCTGGAATTAAACAGTGCTGTCGTGTTTTTTATAATAATAATAATAATAATAATAATAATAATAATAATAATAATAATAATAATTCAAAAAAAGTTATTTAACGTGTCCAGGAACAACCATAAGGCCTCATTCCCGGCACACACATACGCACTAAAAAAGAAATAAGAAGTGCAGGGGATTTAAGTAAAAAATTCAGGCAGAAACTCCTCTGGTATCTATGTACGTATGCGTAAGCAGTGTACCACTTGCTCATCTTCACTCAGTTCGCTGGGTGGCATTATCAATGTTTCGGAACTTGATCCTACCAGAACAAACACTCGTTGGTCGGTAGCTTACCGTATTCGATGGCGAGCATAAGGCAGGTTTAATTAATATAGATTTCATTGTGGCGCTCGAAGACGCGACCATTGTTGTTAATTATTGCAAGTAAATTAGCAACAGGTAATTACAAGTATTCATTGAGGCATCAAGCCTTCTACAATTGATGGAAGTTGAACGCACGACCTTTAGTGTTAATTGAAGTGAATTAGGGTTTACTCCATGGTGCTATTGCAAAACCATACCTCTACATTTGCTGAAGGAAGTATGCAGTGCTTTAGTGATAGTGCGGATACTGCTTTTAAACTTGTTCTTTATTGAAACATACGCTGTTCTGAGTGCTTTGTGCGATTTTAATGAATGTATGCGTGGTTCGCTTCACTTTTGTGAGCGCTTGAAGCCTTTGCCTTACGTGGGTAAGGGCCATTGCATTTTTGCTCGCTTACGGGAATATTAATCATTCAATGTTTTACGTGACAGTTATTTTTCTCGATGGGTAGGTATAGAAATGCTTACGCATTTAAGAAAGTTAGTGAAGTACGTTTCACTTCTAGAACGCAGGTTACGCGCAAGTGCATGGGTTCGATTCCCTTTTTGTGCATCGCACTTAGAATGCTTCAAAATGCTTTGATTGTGTGCGAGTGTGGCTGTTTTTCAAGGCCTATTTTTATTTCGTACGTCTTATGTCCGTTTTTCGATTTCTATAAAGTCTGAAACGCCATTACGAAAGATGGTAAGTCACTGTAAAGGAAATCCACAGACATTTTTATTTCAAGCAATTTGGTAATGTACTATGCACACGTTCAATTTCTCCTCCTTCTTTATTCCTCTTAAGGAGTCTCCTGGGCGTACCAAGCCCACGCCTTTTGCCGGACTTGTTCAGCTCGTGCCCGGCGCTTGGCGGCGGCGACTTCGGAGTCGGTCGACTCTCGCTGAGCTTGCCGTCGCTTGCGTCGCTGCTCCGTCCTTCTCTCTCAACGCTTGGCCTCTCGATCACGAGACGAACCCGGTAAGTCCACAGCTCACACAAAACCCGTAGCGACTGCCAGAGGAGGTCAACCCAGCGCGCCTCCACCTACCCTCCTCCTCCGCAACGCTTCGCCTCCTTTCTCCTTTCCGACTTCGGAGTCGGTCAACTCTCACTGAGCCTGCCGTCGCTTGCGTCACTTCTCCGTCCTTCTCTCTCAACGCATGGTCTATCCCGAGACGAACCCGGTAAGTCCACAGCGCACACAAAACCCGTAGCGACTGCCAGAGGAGGTCAACCCAGCGCGCCTCCACCTACCCTTCTCTTCCGCAACGCTTCGCCTTCTTTCTGCTTTGCCGCTTCGCTCAACGCAACCTAGACTTTCGTCTGGGTGGCGTTGGTGTGCCGCACTTTCCTCGGCGCGCAAGCTTACCTTCTCCACCTTCAAACGCCTTCCCCCTCTGGCGCTCGCTTCTCTCGTGGCGACGTACATAATCTTGCCGATTCCTCAGGCGAGGCAGGTATGCTTGCGCGTAGAAAACCAATAAAAAGAAGTTTCAAAACAAGGGTGTTCATACAACAAGGCGCAAATTGACTACAACAGAAAAAGGGTGTACAATGGTAGTTGAATAAAATAATAATAATAGTAATAATAGTTCATTTTTCTGGCCAGGAAGAACACGGTGGCCTGGGAGCTGGTGCACAGAAAAACAATTAAAAGACGTAGAGAATCTAAATCAACTGCGGCTGAGTGACGGGATAAAAAAATTGAATGAGAAAAAAAAAGCTGCAGAAACAGCCAGATGATCAAAAACAATACAGCATGAACACATAATTGCGCGACGGAGAACACCTAAGGAAGAAGAGCGCGACTATCAAAAGTCAGGAGAGGGTAGCAGCTAGTACGCAGGCTCAAAAGAAAGTGCGAAGCTCTGAGCAGAAAGAAGACAACGCGTTTTGAGATATTTATACTTGAGTTGCGTCCTTCTGAGACACTTTGACACATTACACGGTACATTGCCTTTCATCCTGCTTAATACTCTCAGGGAAGCGATTATGCAACATATTTATTTAGTACGTGAGGCCAGGTACCATACGGAGATGTGCGGGAGTGGTTCAGCTTAATCCTTGCCATTAGCTCTCGTGGCATTGGCCACTAATTTGATACCGACCGTTGCATCGTCATACACAGCGAGAAGCACCTGTGAAAGTGCGTTCTGAATGCCATAATATAACACGGAAATATAGAACGTAGCACGAACATGCCAAGCCACCACGCCTTGTTAAATCTGCATCACTGTCTTTGTCACCGCCATGTTTTCAAGAGGTTGCAAATAGAAATCATCGTCGCCAACATGCACGTATTCTGTGGCACACACTGAATCACAGTTTAATTTTGAAAAGTCAACTTTGACGCAGCCTGCTTTTAGAAAATTATTCGTAGGCCTAGCTCCTGAAAAGCCTTTAAATGAGAATTTCGCCGATCTATTCATTCGATCGGCCGCAGACCTCGCGAGCGCTTTTGGGAATTTTTAGCTCACTGGATGATCTCCTCGCTGAGACATTCACTCTAAGGTAGCAATCTTTCCAATCCCTCGACGAATGACACTTGTAGAAGATCACGGAAGAGAGAGAGGTCACATGTGCAGAGCGCGGTTGCCTTGCTCCAAAGCGGGCTTGAGGAGCTTATCTTTCACCGTTGCTAATGAGTCTGGCAAGGGGATTTGTTTCAGCGATACCCAGATTGTGGAAGTTACGGGAGCATGACTGCGAAGTACCCATTTTTAATGAGTTGCCTTCTCGGTATGGTCAAGTTTCACGCTAAGAGCAGACGCAACCCATATAAACTTACTTAGCAATGCTTTCAGTTATTCTTTCTCCATTAGTTGGTGGTGTGCAGTCATAGGATTCTATTTGACGCCGTTTTCCTCGGTTATTTCTCAGTCTCCTGAAAGAAACAGACCATTTTTGTCCGGGATTTACACGCCTATCTCCAAGACATACCGGTACACATCCTAACCTACGTTATAGATAATTTCTAAAAATGTAATAATGAGCTAAAGAAGATCCGGCATGAAGCTTTGTACGCTTACTTCCATAATTTCCAGAAACTGTCGCAGCTCTGCCTAGATAGCCGAGGTCAGTACTTTTCGTGGACCTAGAGTCATTAGTGAGTGAGTTCGATAAATTATTTTGTACGAGCTCTGTCCTTTAAAGTTTCCGACAAGTTTTGCTGTTCACTTTGAGGTAGGAGGCTCTTTCTCAATGTAATTCACTTCATAGCCGGGCAGAGTATCCCAATTGTTTTTGATCATTTGGGATTCTTTAGGAGAGGAGGAGGGAAAGAGATAAGGAGAAGGCAGGGAGGTTAACCAGAATAACGTCCGGTTTGCTACCCTACACCGGGGGAATGGGAAAGGGGAAAACATAGATAACAGGGAAAGAGAGGAGGGAAGGAAAGAAGGAAATTCTTTAAAGCAGACAAGGAGCATGGTACAGGAGCCTTTTTACGTTCTGCCGCCGCCTTTGCGGGGCCTCCAACAAGCGACCCTGTACTCAGTGGCAGAACGCAATGACAACTTGTCCACCATGGCCGGTGATGGCACCGTCCTAAAAGCCCACTAAGGAGCGACTGTTACGAGCTTGTAAAATTGACCGAAGCCTGAATGCATCAACCGGCGCATTTCCATAACGAATTGAAGGAGAGTGCCGCGGTTTGAAGTATTGAGGATCCCTGATCCAATTTGATTCCTGACGTCTTGTTTTCGGGAAAAAAGAAAAGCCCCAATTGTTTTAAATATTACATGCGCGTGCGGAAACCCCTCCGCACTATTTGCGGGGGTGTTGGTTCTTCGCGCATTTGTATGCGGCTCTAAATTGAGGTGGTGGACTGGTCCGTCTTCATCGCAGATGAATTCGGTACGCTTTGTCGACCACCGAAAGAAAACGTTTGATGTGGCCAGACCGAATTCAATCATCCAATGTGACTGGCTTGATTTTTTTCCAGGTATTCCGTCCATGACGCCTCGGCCGGATTGCCTCGCCCTTTGATCAAAGCCACATCGCGCGTTTTGTAGTGGCCGGTTCCTGGCACGTTTTGCACATCGATTCATTCGGCTCTTCACCAAAAAAAAAAGAAAAACCATATAAGCATGGGCGACGATACTCGCACAGTGTCTATACCTAATGCGAGTGTGAAACAGCAATGCGCAGCAACTAAGCTGCGGAGAATAGTGTAGTAACGGCAGCTCGAGGGTGTTTCATCAACGTACCAAGGAAACAGGACCTGTTTGTATTCTTCCAGTGCACGTGGTCCTATTTTAACGAAGGCGTACAACCAAGATATTCCAGGATAAAATGTACGATGCTCTATAAATTCGTTTTTCGGGCATTATTACAAAGGTAAAATAAATGAAGCACCACAATTCCCTGCATGCTCGTGAGAACAAAACGATGTCTCCCTACATGTTTTGAAAAGGACGGCAGAAAGCTCATCGAACGCATAATCGAAGTTACATTAGCAGTCACTGCGGTAACTGGCAAAACAAATTTATTTGTACAACGGTCTGTACTAACGCACGTATGAGCGAGTTTGGAAGTACTCTAATTTCTGTTGTCGAGACCATTACTCCTTCGCTAGAGGCAGGTAAACGAACAGTAGTCCCCATCGGGATGAGATCGGAGCGGAAAACATTTATTGGGCTCTAGAAAAGAGATCTTTGCGGCTTCAGACGGCCTCTTCCATCTTCTGATGGATTCTTCTGTCTACAATCACAGGGTCGGGAAAACTTATGGCAAGCGGTCACAACTGTTTCTCTGCACTGAATCTCTATTGTTTTCATCTACCAATTTGTTAATTTTGTTGGTGGTCTTATTGGAGGCGAGCGTTGCTACATTTCATAGATGACAGGACGATGGCTGTTTTTCTTTCGGCTGCATCGTAACTACAATGATAATGCGCTGCTGCACAATGTATGCCAACCTTTCATGCTCAATATGACTACTGTCATTGACGTTCCAGTGGGCATGGCGATGTGACCTTCGAAGAGTGTATTGCAGCTTTTGTGAGTGATACCGTTTTATTCTGGCGTATTTTAAATTTATCGACCGGTATTGAAGTCTTTGAAGATCGCTAGCTTTGCATTGCTCCGTGTGTGCGCACATCTGAACTGAGGAAATGACTGACTTTCAGACCTTGAGGCAACATCGATAATAACATAAAGAAAACATAACATGGTGCCTTATTAAACGCATGACTATTAGGTGGTTGTTCAGGTAGTCTTTGAACGGCAGGGCATGAAACATTAGCAAGAAAAACAGGCAGCCTAAGAAGTGTACCGATGAGTTAGGTTTTAGAAGAACGTAAGGCATTATAGATAAATTGAAGCTCTTTAGTTCCTCCAATTCACCCAAGTAAATCCAAGTGACCTTCAGTTCCCGCAAGGCCACTGGATGCTGAGGGGAGAGGTACTTCGGCGCCTCTTAAATCTATTTCCCTGATATAGAGTCGGAAAGTGGATGGTGAGCCGTCTAGGTCTACGTGATTTGAAAAAGGCGCAACCAACTCGGCTCCATCTCAACCTGCGTTTCGATACTTGATGTTGTTAGCTGGTCTGCGAAGTGTTTCAGACCGTATCGCGTTTTATAGGTGGAATTCACGTGGGCAAATTGCCGCCAACTTATGCAAAGTTAGGTGCGCGTGCAGCGCGCAGCACTCCTCCTCCTTTAGTACGCAAAACATGCCCGCTTCTACTTCAAGTGACAAAGGAATCATTAGCTTTTCTTGTAGGATAAACTATGGCAAGTGGAATCTTACCGACATAATGTAGCCTTCTTTGTAATGCCTTCTTTGAAACTGTGCTTTCGCGCTACATCGGGTCCGTAAGCAAACCCAAACTAGCCCAACCACAGGTCGTTCTACAGAATATGGCAAGTGGAGCCTCCAATTTATATTTCCTACTGCATTCAATAAGTAGGACAACATGTATGATAATTATACTTGTTCTCCAGCTATCCGGAAGCCACGTTTTATTAAAACAATTTAGTGTAGCTCCAATTTGTGTGCACGGTGTACAAAGATTTACGAGTGTTTTTCTTCACTGATGTGAAAGCGCCAAGTGGCCCATTGAGCGAAAACTCTGGCATCTGTCGCCTGACAGTGAAACGACATCTAAACTCGCATTGCTAATGTCAGCGACGCTACGTCATGAGCGCGCTTCGACGGGGTTCCCACTTGCTGCGACGCCACGTCACCGGCTGCGCCTCGACGGAGCAGAGTGGACGTGCCACTAGAGCGCGCCATATGTTGTGGGAGGGGTGAGGGCATCGGCACGACACCACGTCACCCTCGCTCTCGCTCCCGGCAAGAGCGCTCCTCAACGAAGCAGCGCCAACACCTCCTAGATAGCAGGCCTGTGCACTCTGCTTTATGAGGTCGTGCTACTGGGGCCGAAATTTCCGCTGTCAAGACCGGCGTGACCAAAGCGGTGACGTCAAAATCACATAGACTTACTTGGGAGCATCCCGATTGGATTCTATGGCATTCGAGCAAGGTAGCATGACGTCATAGATCGCAGTGCACTGGTGGCAGAGCGGGCGAAACGGAACACCTGCTGAGTCACTAGCGTGCAAGTTGAGTCATGAGGAGACAGGGCATGGCCTACATTCGTTATTATATAACGAACCCCGTCTAGACTTTGTTGTTCGCACTTATCCTCCGGCTGCCATCCCTCCATCCATTCGTATCTCGTCATCAACCGCGTTTCCCCCTTTCTGGCACAAGTTCTGTTGCTACCATCACCGTCGTCATCCTTTATATGTCTACTGCAGGACAAAGGCCTCCGCCAGCTGTATCGAGTTACCCCTGCCTTGCGCCAGCTGAGCCTTACACCCATATTTTGCCTCCAAATTTCCTACTTTCATCACGTAACCTAATCCTCTGCTGTTCTCAAACTGCACGTCCCTTCTCTTGGCGCCATTTGTGTAACACGAATAGATAACTGGTTATCTGCCCCAGGCACAAGATGTCCCGCCCTTTCTCATACTCTATGTGCCACTGCAATAGAGCTCCGGCAAGCTTCTCCTCTATCGGCGTCAAATCTTGCGCAATAAAAACTCAATTATCAGCACCATCCCTGTGTTACGTGTCTAGACATATTGCGAGGGCAGCAATAGAGCCTTACTGAGCTAAGTTTTCTGCTCAAGATAGCGTAAGATTGCACACTTAAGGTTCATTGAATATATACGTTTCAAAACAAGAAAAGTGCGTCTACTTCTTAAATACAACAAAGGGAAGAAATGACCACGAACTAAGAAGCTACAAGACTTTAACTTGAGTGCGTCTAAGGGCCAAGACTTCGAGTTCAGAAATAGGGATCTCGAGAACCCTCAGTCGATTATACGGTGTGGCTTGGTCAAAAACATGCGAAAAACGGGCTTGTAGAGTCAAGAGTTGGAAGTGCTGTTTCGCTGGCCTATTCACCACAAAAAAAGAAAAAAAAGGATGACTGGTCGAGATCATTCTTTGCTTGCAAAATATAAACAGGCAAGACCGAAAAGGACGTGCGACAAACCTACTGCATTGATAGAAGGGGAATGAATTCCTTCGCTTTGCAAGCCCTCACAGTTGTACACCTAACTGCTAAGGTATATTGATTTGCGGTGTTGGAAGGGCCTTTCAGAATAGAATTCCATCTACTTCCTTCGGCTGTGCCCCGTGAACCAATTTCTTGGTGGTACCTATGCCGCAGTTCCGCAATAAACTTCGGCGAGACCCGCGTTCCGAAGAATCCCATTACGCGGGCTTGAGTTATCGAGCAAGTCTGCTACAGCGTTAGCGCATTCAGGGTTTCTTAGGCGCTTTTATTATCGTAACCAGTTTGTGCTATATGTAGTTCACCCCGACCACACATCAATTCGCTGACGGTATGTTTGCACTCCCACTTCCTGGAGCTGGCCTAAGTTTAGTGAGGCTCAGGGAGTGTGATATGTAAAGTTCACGTTTTCTGACGCTCAAGGAGGAAGGCCAAAATTTCTGCGCAAGTCAGTCACTCATGTAGAGCTGGTACGCAATATCTGGTGGATAGTCGGGCGACCATAGCTGTTTCATTCAGCTAACGTAACGAATCATGGGACTCGCGCAAGCACTTCTGAATCTAGGCTTCTATAACAATTCTGGAACCAGGAATAACCGCATTCGCTATTAGAGACAGCCCCAGAATCCTGAAATTTGTCTATTCGTGTAACTTCAGGACACGTGCATCTCCACAGGAGTTCCAGTATTACAATGCACGCTCTTATCACAAAAAGTGGTTAGTGACGTCACAATTTATGGCATGTTCGCCCAATTGTTTCGCAGTGTCGTCAATTTCTTCTGATGTCCGGTCCCCAGAATGAAGCGATGTTAATAAAGACATTTTAGTAGCGCTGTTGAAACTTTCTTCGCGTTATAGTGCGTAACTGCTGTCACAATGGAGCGTCGATAAGCCAGCTCCCGAGCCTCGTACGAGTGCGCGCACAGAACCAATCGAATGTGCCTTTCGAGGATCGACAACGCCCTGTGCCTCCGGACTTGTTAGGTCACTGCAAGTTTCCCCACTGCCTCAACAGATGGCGCTGTCAGCGCATCGTGCACTCCCGCCTTTTTCTCCCTTCGGCTCGAAAGCGCGCGCTTTCGGTGATCGGGTCCGCACTTGCTGTCCAGGCACTGAGGCCCTCGGATACTTTTAAACCCTCAGCGGCTCGCGCTGGTAGCTTTCGCAGAAGTTCGCGCTTCGAGCTTCGCTTACCGCGTTTGCAAGTTTCTTAGTTCTTAAAGTAAGTTAAACCATCAAGTTACTTGCCGCACAGTCAAGCGAGAAATTGCTTGCGGATATCCGAAGCAATGAAGTTCCACACTTGCAAATTGGAGTTACTTCTGACTCAAGTTTCTCTCTTACTGGCCACATCAGTGACCTCGGCTTCGACCGGGAACAAGCGAAATGGTGAGCAATGTTGATATTAAGAATATGTTAGTTTTATTTCTTTAGTTTTTCACCGGTTAGTTGTTCAGCTTAAGGTTTCATTTAGGATGACATGTACTTTGTCAGCGAATCCAGCAAAAGTTGTCGACACTTTAGCCGTGACGTCTGGTTGCCGTTCAGTATGTGAGCTTTATTTACAGTACTGATATGCCTTCGAATATGATAGAAAACTTCTTGTAGCCTTGCTCTGTAGTTGGAGGAGAGGGGGTTATGCAGTGGTTGTTATATTTATGGATGTTTGATGTGCTCCCATGCGTTGGATACCCTTTGATACCAAATCTTCGTGTCGCACTGCATCAGATGCTATATCGAATTTCCTTGTAGTCGGCCTAGCAATGAAGACGCGCTGTGGTTCTTTCATTTGCGCATTGCTTTATGTCACTGCTGTATGATCAATTTGACATGATAGAACCGTTCCTGTAGTAACCCTATAGCTTTGAAGACAGGCATTGGTTGTTGGGTTCTAGGATGCTCCCTTGGCAGCAGTGCCTTTGATCTGCTTTGAAAGCAACTCTTTTTGCCATCATCATAGTTGAGAGGTTATGAAGCAGTTAGGTTTACCACTGTTTTCTATTGACGCTATGAGTTTGTTAGCATGGTCTTCGGTTCATAACCCAAGAGTTGAGATGGTAGGTAGTCTGTTACAGATAGACAGCTCTTAGACATACAGCTTTCTTTTTCTTGGCTCTACACTTTCAATTGTCGATGAAGGCAAATCTTTCAGTCGTAATCGAATTGGGAGAAAAGTGGATGCAGGCCCATGCAGGAGGGGCTACAGTACAAAATAATGGAATCCAAGCGGGACAGTGATTACACACACAAAAAAAAACACGTACAAGAATGTCATTACTTGAATACAAGGACTACAAATGGAAAAGAAAATGATATAGTTCCTTCGTGAAATCCATGGTCAGAAAAAAGCTTTGGGGAAGACAATTTTATTCTAATACCTTTCGTGGGAAAACACTGCGCTTATATAAATTTGTTCTAGCAAACAACGGCGCTAGAGAAAAATCATGCGTCTGTCGTATTCTCCTCGTAAAAATACGCTGCATGCAAGAAGGTAACGTAAATTTCGTTTTCACAGAAATACAGTTGTGAAAAACATGGTGCGATTAAATGTTGTCCGTAATTGCAACGTTTGGATATATATAAAATATAAGGGCAACTTTGTCGCTTGATTGCTTAACAATAAAATAACGATTGATTCGTTTGCTATCTTTGTTTATTATAATACATGGTTGCTATGAGCATGTGTTCTCTAGAAGTGTGACGTTTGGCAACTATTTAAGAACATCGAAGCATTCATCCTTGCCCGGCATGAAAATTCCGAGTTCACTAGACAGTCGGTGTTTATATTAGTCGAACGATTTGAGCAGATATGTGCAACTGATTTGCGCAAACAGTGTTTTGCAGTACTAAAGAACAAATCATGCGTTGTATAGCCAGGTATGCAATAAAGAGAAGTTAACTTAATTATAGACTGACGCGTTTGGCATATTCGTGATCGTCATATTTTGCCCTTTCTGTTAAGCGTGTTTCAGAAAAGCAGTTCATATATAAAAAAATAAAGTTATACTTGATTGAAGTACTGTTCGTGGGGAAAAAACCGTAACGACCTGGGACCCGATTCCGCGGAACGTTTTGTTCTTCAAAATTACTTGCGACTTGTCGATCGCCTTCGCCAACGTTTATGTTCGTTTTCACGATCGGTGACCGCTTGTTTTGGAAACTTCTCACGCGTATGAATCGGAAGTTATCTCTACGAACACTCATTGAGCGGAAACTGAATATTTGTAGCTCGTCATATCATTAGTATAGTGATAACGTGGCAAGAACGAGAAACAAAAACAACAAAGAGTGCAGTAAGAACTAAGGGTACACTAAGGGTAGACTCAGTAAACTGAATAGCTTGCGGGCACAAACTACAGCATAATTTTCAGAACCATCACGAGGAACCCGCTTTCCTCATTCTTGAGGAATTCTTTGCTGTGCTGGTAGGAGGCGACAACCTCGGCATCTACCTAATCCATGTCACATACGGTTTAACGCCTAGACGAAGGAGTAGTTTTCTTCACTAAAGTGGTTCTCTCAAATAGTAACTGACATTTTTATGGGCGTTCTGTGACCAGTCTTGCGTGAATGATGACTATCTGTACATACACGCGTTTCTGCGATACACCCAAGTGCATATTTAACGTCGATTCCTCTTTTTTTCTTGTATGTGTGCTTTATGGTTGTTCCGGCTTTGGAAGGTTGTTTTACTACGGTTAAATTAGGATGGGTTGCAATAGCTATGTTCTACATAGTGTTGAGAGAGCGCTAAGGTGGGCTACATGATATTTAAAAAAAGTTAATGAATAAGGCTGATCCTGACGAAGATTAGAAGTATAGAAGTTTTGTCTTTTACACTGCAGGGAGTCTTTTTTTTTCTTCTTTTGTTACTTATTGCTCTACTTTGTTTGTAGATTAGGAAAATGTCGCCTATCAACACAACACAAAGCGTTCATTACGAGTTTGAGAGCTTTGCTTGAGTCATGCCTCGACGTGAAAGCGCACATCAACCTAAGTTCCTAAGGAAAACGAACAAATATTTGATGGATATGGAAGAAGTTTTCGACGTTATTAAACTGCTCTCGAAGAGCCGCCATTTACTTCAGCTGTGTGCACTAGCCCTATCATTAATTACTTATCTCGCCGTCGAACGACATATCATGAATTCACTGCCCGAAGCTTAGATGGACGATGTGTGCTTGGCACAAGACAGCTTGAGCAGATGAACGGCTTCATCGTGACGTGCCAACATTACCACCACGCTTAATTATTCACCCGCTCATTGCTATACAAACATTTAACTAGTACTTCTAACTCGGGCGCCACCTTTTCGACGAGATAAGCATGTCACGCTTTTGATTAGAGCCACAATAAAAGCCCCATGAGAGATGATTTCATTTGAGTTGACTGAAAAATGATTACGGCTGGTTTGTAAATGTTGCCCATTACATTTCTTTAGTTATGCCGAAATCTAGGATAAAACTGTAAGCAGAATTTTGCAAGAAAAATAGAAGAAAGCTTTTATGAAACTGCGAGGGAATAATCAACATCGCGGTTCAAGTATTGTTTCCGAAAGAGCAAAAAGAAACGGTGCTGTAATTGGAACTCGGGCTGTGCAAGCACAATAGGCGTGTCATTTGCTCCTTTTCTGCACTGCCTAGCGATTACGTATTTCATTTCAAGCGTGAAAGTTGAGAAGCAACAGTAAGCAAAACACTTTGTGTTGAAAAAGTTTTTTAATGATGCCACCACGACTACAACTGCCAGATCATTCTTTTTAGTTATTTTCTTTTATCTTATAATGCCTTGAGAGAAAGATTAGGTGCGGCACAGCATAAATATTTTTGGTAAAAAACCAGGCCGCAAAATGGTCAAATTCCCTCTGTGCGGACTCTTTATAGCCCTAACGTACGCAGGCTTTCAGGGAACTGAATTCTAGTCTATTGTGCGTATGACATAGACGCTTAGCTTCACTTTGAAGTTTTGTCTCTTACATTAAACTTCTTATCAAAGAGCATATTTGTGAATGAACGAGGCTTCTCATGTTCACAACTTTCCACTTAGGGATATTTTTTTACTTCGTGTTGTGCTACGAGATGGTGCCAACCTATCTTCGCTTTCTTTCTTTCTTGCTTTCTCTCTTGTTTGTTTTTTGGGGAGTCAACTTTAACTTTGCTCCTTCTCCCTTTTTCTAATTTTGCAGTTTTCCCATTCCTTTTCCCATAACTTTGTCTGATGCAGCCGCTCTGCCTGTCAACCTGCGAGAACTGTTTTTCTTTTATTGCTTAGGCTTGCCAGGTAACGTTCTGGTGATAGAAAGGTACACACAAATGTTATCCTCAAACTATGGACTCTAACGAAAGGAGGAATTTGAGGAAGCGAAGCTGGGTTTTTGTACGAAGGATCATGACAATAATAAATTTGGCTTTGATCTAGAAGTATTGTTTCACGATGCTGTGCGCAGAATTCTAGCTCACTGTTTTTCCGCAGCGAAGGCGTGTTCATCTTTGTGAGGTGCATGCCATCGGGATCATTCTGACACTGGGAACGACGCGAGTGAAAGAGAAAAAAAACGGCTTTTCGTGATAAAAGGCAGCGGGCCCTTTGATGCGTGATGCCTCCCCCCCACCCCCTAGCCTCACTTTATATCTAGGCAGTTATTGTTGCTGAATTTGCTGGCATATAGTTTGGGTTGAGTAAATGCCGGTGTTGTTTAGCTTATTTTTTTCTCTGTGTGATATCGGCTTATAGCGAAAGAACTGCGCTTTACGCTTGCATTTTTTCGCTTTCCCCCCCTCCCTTTTTTGACTTTTTGCGCAGGGGTTTGAGTCTTAGAAGAAAGTACGCGCTGTTGTAGAGATGGAGGAGCAGCGTGACAAAGATGCAATTTCGAGTGCTTTTGATACGATTGGCTAGTTGTTGCCCTGCTTTCGAAAAACAAATTCCATACTAGTCTACAGCTAGATCTTTTAGAAAAATCTTACCAGAAGTGACCGCTTCCGGCATTGTGTGCATCAAACTTCAATGCTACATTGTGCTACCATGCTGCACAAATGTGAGGCGTATGGGTAGCGATGGCACTAGGATGACTGTGAGGTAGGAATATTGTTTAGGGAAAAGCGGTGATAACAGTTCGGATGCCTAGAAAAGTGCGACGCGTATCAAACAACAATTAGGGAATCTGTACATCTTGTGTCGCAGTACGGAATATCCATTGTGGAAGACTGGCGAAGAACGAAAACACCCAAAGACGCCTACCAAATGGCTAAATAAAGATATACAGTAAATTCAAGAAACCATTAAACATTAGTCACCAGTTAGCGAGCAGATGGATGTGTTTAGGGATGCCTCCGGGCCGACATGACATGCCCACATCTTATGTAGGAAGCTTTTTTTTTCTTATGCAGAACAGGTGTGCACATCCTTCGTTAGCATGCTAGACTTATCGCAAGCCGTCCTCTGGGTACTTTAATTCAGCTACCATGTATGTATACATCTATATATGTATGATGTATCCACAAATACGTCTGCCAGGATAGTAGCCGACCCAGCAGCAGCCAGGCAGCCCCGCAAAGCTCAGGTAGGTAGGCAAAGAGAGCTCCACTTAAAAAGAACGGGTACAGTGCACAAGTGTTGTTGCTTGCCGAGATAAACTATACACTCAGTTTCATTCCGTAATGTCCGGCATAATTTTTTTTTCCAAACTTTACCAGCAGCGCGCTAATTCCTAAACGTCACGCGTGATTGCACGCCTGCACGCCACTACGCCATCTGTCTCTAAACTGATTTCAAGGAACAAACTCTTGTTCAATGCCTCACTCGCCAATCGTGTGAAAGTTTACAAAAGTTTTTACGCGAAAGCGCTATTCCCAATATAGTAATACATTTTACAAGGTTGTATAACACATCAGTTTTGCTCGTGCTTGATGCAATATTAAATGTAGTTTTTAGGATTCTTATATTTTTTTTCTTGCTGAGCTACAGAATTGTAAACGTGTTACTTTTGTTTTTTTTTCCATTTTGCGATTTTCTACAATTTTTGTTAGCACACTGGCAGCCAAAACAAAAGCTCCCTTGAAGAGTCGCTAGATTCTGACTTTCTTTTGTTTAAATGCAGGAAACCATATGAAATTACTTTCACTGGTTGCCGAGAAAAACGATCCTACGCATCTAGATTGGTGCCTTCGACTTGATTAGGCTTCCGCAGAAGAATAAAAGTCTTGTCTATGCACTGTGCCCGATGCAAAGGGTAAGAGAAACAGAGAATTTGGCACGCCAGAATGTTTTCTTTTACACATTTAAGTATGATTCTGGCGTTCCGCGTCACATATTAACTGGGGGTATGTGTGAAGGGAATTCCGAATAAATGTCCATAACCTGGGCTTTCTTAACGAGCATTCAAAACAAGTAACATGAAGGGGTTTTTTTGTGTGTGTTTGTGTGCGGTGGCCTCGTTGTGTGCGGTGGCCTCGAGCCCACAACCTTGCTCTGCAGCAGTCCGGCATAGCCTATGATTCAGAGTGCCTTGCTATACTTACCGACCAGGTTGTACAACCAGCCATCACACCCAATCTTAAGTGAATATTCGGCGATTAGCACTGACATTTCCCAACTTAGTACCGCTTTCGCGCTACGCTGTAGTACTATATGTATTGATTATCTCTGCGGGCCCGGTGCCATGTTGTGTATCGCTGCGAAGAGATAGAGAAGGCCCTCATTAAGCTGATGACCTTGCACGACTTGGTTGTACTTCCGCTGCTTGTGGTCTCTACTGCGTTAAAGAGCATTGCGAGCAGGAGAACAAGAGAGCACGGCTTTCCCTTCGAAAACAGAGAAGTCGATAAAATCACAATTGGTTCTGGATCATAAGCATGGCCTGCAACGCCGAAAAAAATGGCTGCTAAGATTACCCCAAGGCGTTGTCGAAACTATAGCTAGCGCCAGCTAACGAGGCATCGATCTTCAGAAGTGCTTCGTCGATGAGAACCAAAAGTTGCGGACACACTTTCATTGCAGTCGAAACCTCGACTGTCTTAATGAGTCTTAATGGGTGTCACGCGTTGATGAGTTGTGACACGTGAGAATCACAAAATTTGTGGGACCGGGCTCGTTGGTAGTCAATGAGTACAGCGGACCGAACAAAAAGAAGGAATGAACAAACAAAAAACGATTTATCGTTTTAGCCCGGTCCCACAAATTTTGTGATTCTCACAAAATTTGTGGGACTTTCGCAATATTTGTGGGAATTCGCAATAACAAGACGCCGGCGGCGTCTTGCTATTGCGAATTTTGATGCAATCGAAAGGACTGCGTTTGTCATCCCGCATGATATCCAGACGAAGAGCAGTACACGATGTCCTTGAAGCGCGGGGAAAACCTGGGAAATTGGGAACGTGACATTGGCATAAGCTGCCACTTTCTTCTTGCGTACCTTCTCCGAGATGCAATATATTTCTTGCGGTGTGTTGGATATCATGTCTGTTTCTTTCTATTTCGTGTCGTTTTTTTACGCGTTCTAGAGAAAGGTACAGAAAAATAGCACTTATAACACGCGGTTTTTTTTTCAAAATTTGGCAGGTGAAATTTTATTTTCTTTAGCTACAGCTGGGCTATATCCAGGGGCCGTTATCACGAGTAGCTGTTTATTTGGCGTATGACGAGAACAAGGTGTTATAGTTATTGATGGAACACAGTTGGTGCGATTTGAGGACAGGACACGGAAAGAATGCGCACAGGACAGGCGCCGAACATCAACTGAGCTTTACTGCGTAAAAATCACACGAGCAGCAGTTGCTGCGCGGAGACATTAGAGACAATATTGTCACAGCACACTTTGCCAGCACAGAAGGAGATGATCATGTCTTACTCTACTACTGAAAGGCCTGATCTTGGCAAGAATAGAGACAGATTTCTAACCACGTTATAACACATTCTACGCTTTTCCTATCCGTCATGACCATGTTTCATCAAACCAGCAACCAACTAGCTCATCTAAGTCGGTTATAGTTAAGTCATTGTCGGTCGGGTAAATACATTATTTTTCTATTTAGCCGCTGCAAAATTGCCCTTCACATTAAATACAATACGCATGCCTTAAAACACCGATGTTGAGCTGGAGAAGGCATGGCCTCACATAAACAATGAAGCTAGTTGTAACAACGAGAAAATATTTCACGCAATTTTCTGACAAATAAAACATGCGCCCATGCTTTGGTATCCTATGAATTATGCAAATTCGGGTGGCTGGTAAGCATCAACATGCATTTTTGTCATTTTTGTCTATTTTTGCCATTGGCTTGATTTTTCAGTATAATGATTTTTTCCCCGAACTCGTCCTTATGTCGTGTTCGCTAGTTCCTGTTTGTTGTCCTCTGTTTACCTCGGAGACTTCATAATGAGAGCTGTCTTCTTTCTTTCTTTCTTTCTTTCTTTCTTTCTTTCTTTCTTTCTTTCTTTCTTTCTTTCTTTCTTTCTTTCTTTCTTTCTTTCTTTTTTGGGTGTAGGGGGAGCTCGCTGAGTTGCTCTTTTTGTAAGGTCTACCTAATTGTCGTGGCTTAATTTTGACTGGTTTCTTCATCTAAACATGCCACTGATTCTAGGCGCTACGTCTTCTGGCGTTCAGCTTTCGTTCTTCTAACCTAATTTCAATGATTTTCAACCTATTTTCAATGAGCCCTCGTTCTTTTTCTTCCATGTTATGAGTCACTTGAACTGCGCCATCATCATAATTTAAAGCACACAAAGGCCTTGCTGCAGTTTGCTTAGTGTGTTTAGGAAGATGCTCTCAATGTTGGGGAGTCTTCTTTCCCTTTGAAGTCAACAACGCTTCACTTGCATGCTTGTTTGCACTGCCGTGGAGGAAGTAAAACGCTCAGTATCGAAAACCTCGCTTACCCTTAGGGCATAGGCATCGATTGTTAGCGTTTTTTTCGAAGTACTCTTGTTTCAAAGGGTTCCGAAGTTCAAAAATGTATTTTTCCTCTACTGTGTATTTTGTGGAGTTCCGGAGTTACGAAGCTTAGATGATGTTCTCAAGAATTTTCCTGTTAAACGAGAAATAGGAAACTACGTTTTTCTTTTTTCCCCTTCGTTCTTCTGTCACGCGCAGACCCACAGTTTAACTTCTAGGATTCGTTCGTGTTTACTTTCTTCGATCCTCAACTGCGATGTTTCCGATTTCTTTTCTTCTACTATACCGTTTTTCTGATGATCTCAGGTCTTTGCCTTCAACAGCAAAAAAGAAAACACAAACATTCTAGCCCAAGATTCTTGGTGAATTCTCGATATTTGCAAACTGAAAGCCTGTGGAGTCCACTGTCCTTGAGCTAAGGGAAGAGAGACCTCCTCGACGTGCGAAGACTTTTCAACGACGAGGCGCAGTGATTAGAATTGTCGACTTGGCCTTTCTATTCACCGGGACAGCCGGACTGCTTTACTGAAAAGGAAAATAAGCTATCGACCACCGTTCGTTCAACCTTCAGGCCACAACGCTTTTTGTCACTTTTGAAGGGCTGTGCTGATATTGGTGCACTTCCTCTGTCGCAACATTTTGCTACGTCAGGGAGAAGAAGCTTGAAAATGGACATGTCAGCTCGCAGTTAGTAAGAACGCTGTCACGAGGTTTGCCTCTCCTTTTCTCCGAGATGAATTCGACCTAATGTATGCATATTAGAAGGCGAAAGAGTCTTAATGTGATAATGTAAATTGAAGATATACATTTGTGATTTATTGTGCACTTCTGATTTAAACGCTACATGCCAAAGTACAACTGGTAATTTTCAGGTAATGTTACGCAGTGAATTGTTCAGGTTGCGATGCCGGTCTTGTCACAGAGGTTGCTTAGTAACATGCACCAGTTACTAGAGGTATGCGTTTGTATGTGTTAGCATACGTCTAGTTCGAAGTATACTATGAACGTCATATGAGCATCATATTTATTCTAACCAGCTAACAAAGCATGTCTTCAATTAAACATGCCTGAATTTGAAAAATGTAATTCATGAGCGACAATTGATGCAGTGGAAAAGCTTAGATGAGGAAAGGTTCGGATTTCAAAAGCCTTTTCATTTCAATCGCAGTACAGCACTACGTAGAAATCGCGCCCAAAGTCGATGAATTTGTTTCATTGATAGAAAAGGATGCAGTTTTTAATTCATGGTTCTTGTTCGCAATTTACAAATAAAAGATGGCAATAAATGTACTGCCTGTTTGCAGAATCGAGACATTTCTGATTTACGTTAGGGAACGAATAGGATATTCTAGGATGCCAATCAGACACAAATTAGGAAAGGTAAACTATTCAAGTGAAGGAAGAAAGGGGCAATGTCTCAAATAAACAACTTTTAGCAGTTCTGACAGTTTGTTCTTGTGTACCAAATTGTATTCATTACTGATTTGGCCTGTAGTCATATTTAAATGTATGATCTGCTGTAAACCAACTTCTGTGAAGCACTTTTCTTACTGTTTTCAATTTTCGTACTATTCAGCATAACAACTCTCTGCATTTGGTCAAGCATAATCTTTTTGACATGAAAGGTACTTCAGGTCAGATAGCACACGGGATCGCTTGTCAGAACCGCATCCAAGAAAAACATAATACTATTACTTATATCACTACCGCTGTACTACCCACACACTTCACTTTGATACCGTTGTATTGGTCACGTGCACGGATGGCACCATCGTCTCCCCATGCATGACGCAATAAGGGCTAAATTTAGCCTGTCGTACGGAATTCAGAGAGGCATAGCTTGGTATTACGCTTGTCAACTCGAGGGGGGGGGGGGGGGGAGTGTGTGAGGTCATGTCCGAGAGAACTCACTCAGCCAAAGTAGCCATAATCAATCAAACTCGAGCCTGCGTTCATCAGCAGTTCAGCAGACTTGTTCAGGACCCCATAGTGCACCGCCATAAACGAAAGTCATTTTCGCCCGGAATGCACGAAGTGGCTCTGGCACAAAGTTCTCGTAGAGTAATACTAGCAGTAACGGCAAAGCGAAAAGTGCCGACGAGCAGCATGAAACAACGACTTAACTCCCGCGTAGCCCGGTGAATGTTGTTTAAGCCATCACTGCACTGTTAGTCTTGAGATTTGTCTCCCTGGTATGATTGTGAAGTTGCACTGTAGACAGTGATTTTACTTGGCCAACTAGTTACAAACTCAAAATACGGCTATTTTGGCAACCTCATGTTCGAGATGGAGCAATTCCCGTCATTATTTACATTCGAACCAAGAAGTCAACGTTTGAGAAGCGGTCGCTTCACAATAACTCGACAAACGCATGCTTTATCCTAATGCAATAAACGCTGCACTGTAACCTCGATATCCTCACCAACAAAATGCTTTGAACACGAGGGAACAATCTTAACGTTATTCAATGTTAAATCATTTCCTTTGTGATTGAAGCTAGAGCAGAACACCCCACTTTAATCAGCAAAATTCACAGTGCTTGTGGTTTAGGAGCGCCACGAAGTAGTAGGAAGAACATGTCAGGCAATACCGTTACCTCCAAGCCTTTCAATGACCATGATAATAAATATGATTGTAAATGTGAAAATTTCGATCATGAAGCTCATTATTAAAGGCGTCACCTTTTAATTAGGGCAGCCTATAATAGTAATCCAGTATGCGTGAGCCAACTAGGTTTTAGTGTACCCATTGCACTCAAACGTTCTGGCCAACTCCACTTTATTTCTGAAAAATTACTTATGCCAGTGACGGACTCATCTCTTCTCTGCTTTCTTTACCAAAGCAAGACTCCAGTCCACTCTTCTTAGTCTGCACCACTCAACAGGTGTGGTATCATGGACATTGTTGTCAAATTCAGCCATATTTTCAAATTCGCCTCCTTGTCACCTTGGAGAGCTGCTACACCCTATCTGATTAGTTTGAAAACGTGAATTTGACAGCGTACTGAACAGACTCTTCGATAACGCTCCCACCAGCCCAGTTCAACCCAAGCGCTGAAGGTTGCGCCCGCGAGGCGTGTCGTAGGTCAATCAAATCATACCCAGAGCCGACAACAGAACAAACTCAAATGAGCTACGCTTCGCCGCTGCTCTCTCACTTATCGCGTCGTAACAAAGCTACCCGCTTTCCCTGCTAGGAATAAGTATGGGAATGCTGTCGCTTAAGGATCATTCATTTAGCTCGTTACATTGGCGACGTCCATGACGACTATCCTTGGACCCTTCGAACATGCGTGCTCAGTAATAGGGCACTCTCTTCCTTTCGCGCATTAGTCAGTACGCAGAATAAAATAATAATTCTTCGAATGAATATGCAAGTCAGGCACTCGTTTTTCTCTACCGACATGAATGCAGCCTTGAAGCATCTGCAGTAATTGCAGGAAGCAATTAGTGCGAGTGTGGTAGTAATTGTAATGCGAGTCCATTGTTGTTATCGCTAGCTGGTTATTATATTGAAAAAACGACTAATGAAGTCTGTGTCTAGTTGCATAGTTAATATTTGTACTGCAATTCTGGACTACTGCGCAGTGTATCAATTTACTATAGCTCTCGTTTATCAGTAAATCCCAACAATGGTTTGTAAGGCCTTGCACTTGCTCTAGCAAAGACGAAATAAACATAAAATTCAACGTGGCTGTCCGTACCTCATATTGAAACGCGAATGCCTTCCTGCTTCCCGTACCAGAACAGTGATCTAATTTTGCCAAAACCAGGTATAGCTTTTAGTTTTTTGAAGAATGCTTTTCTCCGAATATGTCTTAGCCCACATCTACCTCAGACCCAATAAAGCACTTAGGCGCGTTGGCTGCTTAAAGTGAACGTTCATTACCTACTGCACCTAAAATTCCAAGCTCCGCCTCTACGCAGGACTCTTGTCTGCAGTGTAAAGAGCCTTCTTGATAATGCGTCCGTTGTCTTGAACTCACAATTAGGAAAAAAGGAACGAAGCTCCACTTATACATTGTCATTTAATGTGTTTCTCAGCTGCGTCTAATCTTCGAATCTTTAACTTCATGGTAATTTTTAGGAGCACCACCCTGCAGAATGCGTCACGTTTCTGCACATCTTTGTAAGCTCGCAATTCTGCCTCTCAATAAGATGTGCGAAAATTTTTAAAATGTTTAACTGTAAACTATAACCACTTGGATATTACGTCATTTCGTGCTGGTACACAGTTTTCCCTCGTGCCATTGCATCCTTTCCATAAGTATTGGCCTGTACCACGTGATATGTTTTCAGCTGTTTCTGAACATTCTAACTGCTGTGAATATTTTGTTTATTTTGTTGCCTTATTCATTACTCGCTGCTGCTCCAACCCTGTGGCTGACTGTAATATGCTAAAAGAAATTTAAAAAGTTGACAAATTTGAATGTTATCTTCCACAAACATCGCTTTGCAGAACGCCTAACACGCTCGCATAACAGCCGAGATTTCTTCTCAGCTGGAAATGTTTATACAGTCGTCTTACGGATTCTCTTGTAACAACATTTAGATGATAAAACGCCGGTTGTTACAATATTCATAGCTGAATGGCAGTTCAGGACGTTTTCATCTCGTGCCAGTTCAGTAGCCGGCGCTAAGATAATTTAAACGTGAAGCCGGCCTTTTGAAGTTTGAAGTTTATTATTATTACACAATACAATACAATTACAAAGAAAATGTAATACAGAAGGAGGTCCCAAAGTAAAAACTGTCAGGGGGAGCTCCTGTTACAACATGCACAAAATATGTAATATAGGATTAGCAACGAGGGTAAGAACACCGTGAAAATACAATGAACATATTAGAAGTAATTACTGAAACATCGGGTAGTTGAAGATTATACAAAAATTAGCAAGAATAATTCCATATTGAAATACACTTGAAGGTACTATCATCACAGTAATTGAATAGAAATATAATGATTATGAACAAAAGTGGGCAATCCAACAGTGCAACAAAATTAATTTACAAACGACTGATCAACATAAATCGAGAAAAATAATGAAACATGGCTACACAGTAATAAATGTATACACACACGCACACATAGATACACACCTATATATAGACACACATATAAAAGTATGTACACTTGTCGAATAATCAGGTAAGGTATGTTGTTAATAAGAACTGTCTTAGAAGCCGCCGGAAACAGTGTAATGAAGAGCATGATTTAATATTTGATGGCAGTGAATTCCAAAATGAAATTGCGGAAAAGAAGGCTGTCATTTTACCGTAGTTAGTGTTGACTTTAGGAAGCAAGAGATTATTATTTTCAGAAAACCGCGTGTTATTTGTATTGAAAAGTTGCGTTGAGGGAAGTAACTCAGCTGGAATGTCACTGTTTCTACTTCTATATAATATAAGACATAGTTTCAGTTGAAATGTGCAAGTTAATGGTAGAATCTCAAGAGTGCGAAAAATGGGCGCTGCTGATGTGATGTATGAACTGTGGGTAATTATTCGGACCGCCCGGTTCTGAAGGTGAATGAGGGTTGTCAGATGTGCAGGATATGTGTTGCCCCATGATGAAATGCAGTAAGTAAGGTGACTGTTAATGAAAGCGTAGTAAAGTGATTTTAGTATATATTGCTGAAAACAGTGTCTTGTTCGAATGAGCACGCGGATGCCGAAAGCAGTCTTCTTAGTGACAGAATTTACGTGAATGTTATACTTAAGTTGGGGGTCTAATGTAACACCAAGGAAAGTTACAAAATTAGATGGGGTAATGACGTAGTTATCAATGTATAGTTCAGGGGTTCTTGTAGGCGTTTTTTGGGACGAGTGAAATAACATAAACTTTGTTTTAACAGGGTTTACGTTTGGCAAGTTATTTTTACACCAAGACACAAGATTCGTGACATCGGTGTTTAACTTTCTGAGTAGACTGTTAATGTCTTTATCACTACTGAATATCGTTGTATCGTCAGCATAGAGGATGCACTCAGAACTGTTAAGCGATGATGGTAAGTCATTAATGTAAATGAGGAATAGCAGAGGACCCAAAATTGATCCTTGTGGAACGCCCTGGTTCGTTGTTATTGGGGTGGATAAAACGCTTCCATATCTAACAACCTGGGTTCTGTTAGTAAGGTAGCTTTGCAAAAGAGCTAAAGCAGGTCCACAAATTCCAAATGATTCAAGTTTAGCGTACAAAATGGAGTGGTTAATAGTGTCAAAAGCTTTAGTTAAATCAACAAATACCGCTCCCGCCCATAGCCCATTGTCGATAAACTGCTTTAGGCTGTCAGTTAGTTTTATCAGTGCTAATTCAGTCGATAAGTTAGCACGAAAACCAAACTGCTTAGAAGTTAAAAGGTTAAATTTTGTTAGGTAGTTCGTTAGGCGATTAACAAGGAGCTTCTCAATTACTTTACTAAAAAATGGCAGTATCGTTATAGGGCGATAATTAGAAAAGATATTTCGATCACCTTTTTTAAATACTGGAGTGACTTTTCCTTGTTTGAGACTCGTTGGAAAAACGCCGGTACGAAATGCAGTGTTAATAATATCAGAGAGGACAAAAGATAACTCACGAGCAACAAGTTTGATTTTTGATGGGTGAATTGAATCTAGGCCACAGCCTGTTGTCTTGAGCCCTATTATAGTGCGATGAACTTCATTTGGCGATGTGGGTTTTAAGAAAAAGGAGTGAGGCACGCGGGGCAACTTGGGCAAGTTAGGGACACCGGCTGCAGAGCTCTTGAAAAATGATTCATTAAATGAATTTGCGACATCTATAGGATCAGTTAGAGTGCTGGTGCCGTCAGTAAACCCTGTCACAGGTGTGTCTTGTTGAATAAGATTTCAAAATTCTTTAATTACATTCCAATTTTTTCTCCAGTCATTCCCATTTTCGAGCACTTTATTTTCATAGTAGGTTCTCTTAGCCTATTTAAGTAAGACGGTGAGAGTTTGTGAATATAATTTGCACTTCGAGGCAGAACGGTATCATAGGAGGTTTTCGCTGGTTGCCAATGCAGGATCGACGCCATACTTTCCATTGACGCTAAGCCTAAGCCGTCTGGAATCCGAACAGACGTCGCTTCCTTGTCCTATCGACATGGCCTCGAAAGAACCCGTCTCTGTCACCTGGTTCCACGTGGCAGACGTCAGGCTGAACTTGTCTAGTGGCTTACCACAAAGCATGGACAGTCATCGGGAACCAAAGAAAGTTTATTCTTTGGTGGCTCCCGAGCCTCCACCTACCAAAGTGCTGGGAGTGACCGTTGGACTAGTGGACGGTGCCCACTGGAAGCAAGAACCGTGGATTGGCAGGGCATTCTTTTCCCTGCTCAGTGATCCACCCGCTTTGCTTCTGAATCAGCTGGATCGCTCCGACACCGGAAGTTACGTGTGCAACGTTTCGTACAACGGTGACAACGTAACCGACGTGGGTATGACCATTAAGGAGGCTGTCGTGGATCTGTTTATAGCAGGTGAGTAACTTCGTCAGTTCACTGGATTTCAAATGCGCGAATAAGCAATCTTTGTGTTTCTAAACAAAACATGTATACAATGGACAAAAATTAAACAGCGGCCACGTGCCTCATTTTCTTGTTCGATGCTCTCAACAATACCCTTTGGCAATAAACGTAATGACAACTCGGCCTCGTGCATTCATTAGACCTGTTAAATTTCGCGCCTTTTATATATATCTGTGTATATGGTCTGGCGATTATGTTCTCCCGCCACACAAAATGCTAAAGCACTTCCGCCTCATCTCCGTGACGTCACCCTTTGCAGTTTGTCTATAACCAGTCTGACATATCAAGAACACGTGGCTATAGTTCTTGTCAGTGATCTGAACTGTTCTGGAGTTCGGGCTCACGCAATCCCGTTGAGGGAACTTGAAAGCAGTGGCATTGATTAGGAATGGCTTAAATATGTTAGAAATTTAGGGCGAGTCGTGACCAAGGCACAGAGAGTAAGATTTACATTTGCTGCTTCGTCACAAAGAAAACAAAAATTCGCGATGAAGGCACAGCGGTGTGCGTTGATGAGGTTGTATGAGCACGAAGTTACAGAAATGACGTGACCAAATAGACAAGTGACATTGTTTTAACGGATTTCAGTGATTACATCCTTGACTTGTGGTACAGCTGGTGGGATCTCCGCGCTTTAATCTCGCAATCGTGATGGTTTATGTGTAGTGGGCGTGGATGAGCATCCCTGTCTTTCGCTGCCCAAGCTTATTCACGCCATTTGCGGAGCCTGCGTGACCGAACATTCGAGTGTAGATTTCGGAGACACCATAGTCGAACAATCGTGAAATTTCGGCAGCGCATTACACGCCTGTAAGCATTAGGAAATATGATGTTTGAATTGGAATAATTATGCCATCTATGGCAGAGTGAGCTTTCAAACACGACCTCGCCCGCTGGAATCGACAGACGTGGCGCAGAGCTACGCCTGTCTCAACGGCGAGCAAGAGACTAAATTTAGCTCCGATTGCGTCATGCGTGGCGCGAGAACGCCATCTGTGCAGGCGGTACATGAATAATAGACTAATAGATTCTTTCCTCTACACTACGATATAAAATGAGGCGTGTGGGTAGTACGGCCGCAAAGAGATAAGTGATGCTAGGGTTGCATGTATTCGTTACATTTTGTTACGAGCAGTATTTGCTGACCGGTATGAAAAACCTTTCACGTCGATATAGGAAAGTTGCGTCTTAACGTAATCATTACTGGGGCACGTGGTACGCCAGTCTTCCGAAATTGCATTTCTGGTTGTGTTATAACTCAGAAATTTCAATAACACATTTAAAAAGTGAGAAAGAGACTTTGCTGTACACGGAAGACCTTAAACGACACCTACCTGTTCGTTTTAGAAGACCACGATGCGCACTTCACTCATCAAGGTATGCCACAATGTAGCCAAATAACTCTAATTATTCCGAGGGACATTCCGTTTCAGGATATTGATAGTCTAGAACATTGTTACTTGGCAGTCCAGAAGGTAGAAAGCTATGTCACCATGGAGATGGAGGCCAGCACGTAGGTACAAAAGCACTTCATCGTCCTCAGTGCGGTGGCCGCTAACTACGTTCGCTAATGTCACGTGACAGTGTATCTAGTGCTTTACCAATGACTGCACACTTCCCGGGTCAGCAGTCCTGCAGCCTTAATAGTAGCCATCGACTGCGTCCACTTACGCAAATTGACTTCGGAAATCCCTGTGCTGCCCCGCTCAACAAAGTGTTGCTTTGGTCAAGGATTCGCGAGGTGCTTAAACATTTAAATTAACATAACTACAAAATGTTGTTTCCTCCGGTATGTCTTCAATTCAGAGAGCTTTAGCGTACTGGTACAGGCTCCTCAATAACCACTGCAGTATCCGATAGCTTTGTGCCTGCGAAGAGTGAGCCAGGTGCATCAGCGATGTGGCTGCAGCGGCACCAGATAGCCGAAGCAGGAGCCGTTTACTACAGCTCCCTAATGTGAAAAGTGTTGCTCATTGTATGAGTCTATCGGAAATGAAGGTGGGGACAATATTCTATCTCGTTACTTCTTCGTTTTGGTCCTGTTACGCATACTGAATCCACGCGTCACAGCGAGCCAAGAAATCTACGTTCATAATTAATACAGCTTCACGCTCTATGGATACATATTGGCTCGTGAGCTTCAGTGCATTTGGAAGGCTCCTTATTAGCAGTGACTGTCTGCGATTCCTCAACACTAATTTCCAGCTTTACACAGGGTTAACTGTGCCTTTAATCCCCATTACAATTTCATCAACCTGGCCGGATTTTAAACGCAGGATGTTCGGATCACGGTCTCGTTGCCATGAATGCTCCAGTCACCGAGTCACCCTGATCCGTAAATCCACGTGACCTAGGCGTATAGGGGCTTTGAAGGCAGGAGGCCAGTAGATCCCTCGTTTCTATAATCGCCTTAACGGTTCCGCGACAAATGTTCTCACCGAATTAAACTTATAATGAAGATATATTTTAAAAATAGTACACTTGTACCTTATCATCAGATCACTATAGACCTGTCATATAGGAAGCATTTCTTCCCTTGCGTCTATGCAAACTACTTTCTTAATTTTATTTATTATTTACGTGCTCTTTTAAACGTCTGTTATCGCATTTATTAATACGGACAAGAATGTCTACACTATTAAACAGTTCGAAAGCTAATAATTACGAGCGGCTTCATTAAATAGATGTCAACTATTTAGCGATAGCCGTTTAACATCTGGTGACGGTGCATCGAGTCAGGAGGACAAAGGAGATTCTATCTCTAAAGAAGTATCGACTGGCCTCTATTCTTTATCCCCTTCGTTAGCGAAAGTACGCACATAGGTGGATGCGCATGCGCACACGCACATGCACAGATACATGCGCACGTATGCAGACATATACGCATAGGCGCGCACATGCGCGCCTACATACGCATCTGCGTACGCACATGCGCACTCATACACGCGGGTACCCAATGATGTCTTTCCGTTTTCCCTCGTCTATTTAGCTCAGCTTAATATAAGGCATCGTCCTGCTGAGAAGTATTTGTCAGTGGCACGGTGCTTCGAGTCAGGAGGACTAATGGGCTTCTGTCTCTAAAGAAGTATCGAATGGCCTATATTCTTTCTCCCCTTCGTCTTGCAAAGAACGCACATATGTGCATGCGTGCGCACACGCATACACATGCGCACAGGCATACACATGCGCACATGCATGCGCACCTGCATGTCATCAACCGAAGTCTGTCTCAAGGCAACTTTTCTATACGTTGTCCTGTTTCTTTCCCGGCCCCCTGGAAACTAAGACATCCCTTGTTCGGCCTGTTAACAAGAAATATATGGATTTCTTTATCACCGACAAAATTATAAAAGATTGTCCATGGCTTGAAACACATTTCTATTCCTTGAGCTGTGTTACTGCGTAGATGGGGTACATTATTTGCGCGAGAACCCGCAAGGCGTGGCCAACTTGATACCAGAATATCACTAAATAGCACTGAAATTATTAATCGGTGCGGCACATACTGCAATTTATGAATTGTAGCCGACGAATCCCGAAGCCGTATTTGGTTGGAGTGAACTCTGGGGGCGATAGCAGTCTCGTGATATGCATAGCAAAGTTTGCAATGAAATGCGTTGGTGTTCAGGTTATGTTTCAGCTTCTGTAGACAATATGAGTTTTGTTAAAACATTTAGTGGGAAAACAGACCATTTTTTCTGGAATTTCGACAGCGCTTATTTCGAAGCAGCTGCTACTTTCAAAATTGCTTTCAAGTGGAAGGGCCGCGTTAAATACCGGGCTTTAATTAGTAAATTGCATATGTGCACTAACGTAACTAGTCAAAAGTTGATCAGTGAACTTGAATTATATTCCTCATTTGTGCATTTTAATTTCTTGAAGTAATGTGAGCATTCATCCTCACATTACTTAGTACTTATTTCATGCAGCCCAAACAGTAGGTTTGAGATAAATGCCACACATTTTTTGAAATAACGTTAGCATAAGAAATAAACGGGATTTGTAAAATGTTGTTTCGTAGTTACATCCTAAAGCACGAGTGAAAAATATCATCGCTGCGAATGCGGAGTCAACTTTCAGTCTCAAGAACACGCGATGATAGGCACTATTACAGAGCAGGCAAATCTTCAAGTGCGCGGGCGCAGATCATTACGGTAAGGGCAAAGCGAACTTCCTCCATAGTAAGTAGCTGGCATGCTAGAAGCTCATTAGAACTTTCGCATACGACTAAAGCTGAGAACCACACGAGCCGCTTTGTAAACGACCGAGGCGCAGCTCGCCGGGAAAAAATGAACAAATCGCTAGTGCCATTGAATGTAGGAAAGCACAGACCGTAGAGTTTAGATATTCGAGCATGATACAGTAGCTCCCCTTTTTGTATGGTTAGTTGCCCTGGCTGGGTTTTCTCCAAGTACACTTTTTCCCTGTCAATAAGTACTTTCTCGCTTACTTTCTGTGACATTAGCTACTCCGCCTAGGAAAGAAAGCTTTCCTGCCCCACTTCAGGCTGGTTTGTGGCGCGTTTTATTTCACGCGCGAAAGTTGCGATCGTATTTTTTTATCCCTCTCAAAGGCCACATACTTCCGCTCGACATTAAAAATGCTGTTGCATTTCATACTTTTTGCATCATTCTCTCAAGCTGGGTTCTTGGCATATTTTCCCATATAAGTCAATAAGAAAACGTTCGGGAGCAGGACATGCTGCCTTCGGGTTCTCTTCGCACGAGATGCCTTTCTTTATGTGGAACGATAATAAAAGACGCTACAGAAATTCTGAGCATTGTCTACTAATACGTGAGCATTCTTTGGCTCAGCTGCTACTTCGCATTTATTCACTCATTCAGCTATGTTGTACATGTCTGCCCATCGCTAGCAATCGTATACTATTACACTACCATAAAGATTACATGCGTTAACTTGGCCACTCATATATTTATCTTGCAGATGTATCGAATGAGCCTAAACGCAGTCACAACTGGCCTTTCTTTGCCACACCGCAGCTTTTCCTTTATTTTTTTATTTTTTCCTTTTTTTGCTGCGACCTTGACGCGACGACGGGGACGTAACCAGTCTTTTCTCTGAATACTACCAGTTATCTACTGTTACACTATTATAATGTTTACATGTGTGAACTTCTGTTACTTCTTTGATACGACCTTGATGCGTCGACAGCAGCGTAACCGGCTTTTTATTTTACAGCGAAGCTGTATAGGGTTTGCGAATTCGTCCGTCCATCTGTCGCTTGTACCCCGGAAACTACTCCGGCACAATCCCCCGCGCATGCGCTAATGAAAAAGAAATGGAGGCGCGCGATTGGCTGTACGAGGAGCGAAGTCGCTGCTCTCCGTCGCAGCCGAGCGTGCGTGCAGCAGTTTCTCTCCGGCTTCGAAATGGGTAGGCCGCGCGTCATACGTACTCCTGAGGAGCAGGCACCTTTCGATCAGCAATGCCGTGACCAGAACCGTGAGCGAGCTCGGCTACGCCGTGCCGATGCTGCAGCCCGGGAACAGCAGCAGGGTCGTGCAGCCGAGCGCAGGCAGCTATTGCGTACCGAGGGGCCGGTAGCCTTACCAAGCGGTCGTTAATTGAAACGTCGGCATTAACCCAGTGATAAACCCCGGGCTGTATGCTTCAGCTTCGCTGGCTAACCCTCTGTGCGGTGTGCTTGGACGGTGATTTTGGTATTTATTTTCTCTCACGCTACCAATCATTTACTACTGCACTATGATAACGGACACATGTTACAACTTTACCAATTATACATTGATATCGACACGTGTGCTTATCTTTATCGGGCGACCACGTTTGGCCGCCTAACAAATGTTATCGTGCAGCGCAGGACGCGCCTGCATGGAAAAGAAGTTTCTGGAATGTTATCGATGGTTCCCTCCACTGTCTTTCACCGCAACTTGTGTAATCTGATTGCATGTATGCGCGACGCGAATAGTGCAGAACTTTGTGGAAGGCACGCGGGTCCCATCGGTTAATCTGGAACATTCCACGACTGATCTATAAAAGCCGACGCGCTTCACCCGCTGATCAGATTTTCGACGATCGCCGACTGTGTTCGCCGCTATCGTTGTGCTTTAAGTGTAGCCTGTTTTGTGGGCACAGGTTCGCCCAATAAAAGCTAGTTTTGTCTTTCACAGTATTGCTACTGTGTTCCTTAACGTCACTACCACGTGACAATATTGCAGATATAAGGTGTCACCGGATGGCCAAATTTTGCTGATCTACTCGCCCAAGAATTCTTACGCCTTAAAAGCGGTCGTATCTAGGCCCCTGTCGTTCTTGCAGATCGGCTACGAGGGCACAGGCGAACATTGGCGGCCTGAAAAACTTTTGCAATAAAACCACCAATTGACAAAGCTATGTCAATTATCTATTTCAATTGGTAGCTTAAGGGCAGGTGTTATTTTGAAATTGACCTCAAGGAGCAGGGAAGTCATGTATGTTTGACATAAATCCTAAAGTTGCAATATAAATTACAACTTGAAACACAAAAGGGACATTCAATTTGTAATGTCAATCGCAGCTAAGACAGGAGCGAACAGTACGTTAACTTGTAATCATTATCATTATCATCGATTATATTTCTTTATTTTTATTTATTTATATCCCACTGTCGGCTACTACATGAGGTTGGGCATCAAGAAATCCAATGTATGCTCGTATATTTGCTAATACATACACAGTTATACGATTGAAGCCATCGTAGAGCGAAGAAACACAGGCAAAAAGAGGACAGGACTACACCGACGCCAGCGCCTGTGGTGTCCGGTCTTCTTTACGCTAGAGTGGCTTCAGTGCGTATTAACCCACTCGTCCAAGAACAAGTTTCACATTTATTCTAGCAGACAAAATAACTGCCCGCCAAGCACGGACCTCGTCCTATTCGCGGAAGTGCCCACAGGACGCGCCTAATTTGTCCAGCAGACTGCTGTTGCCACGGCGGCATCTGTCTAGAAAGGCAGGCAGACGATCGACATGTTCATAAAAACCACGTGCAGGCAATGTACACATCCACTTGCCAGATCCGCTGAAAGCCTAAGATATCGTTATCAGCGTCGTGATCATCAACATCATCATAATTATCGTCACCTTCGTTTGTTTTTCTTTAAGATCTCCTTGCTGGAAATTACTTCCTCGTCATCAGTAAGGGGCGCTGGGCAAGAAATAACAGATAAAGTGTCCGCCTCGTTATGGTGCTATGGGCTATTTCAGATGCTCGAGATCGGAAACTACTGCTGTTCTTCTTACCTACAATAATGCGTACAATATTTTCTTATCTCTTAAATACACCCTCTCTTTGCTGATCTACATGAGAGCGCATTTGCCTTTCTTAGGCATTGCTGGACGGTGAGTAGCAGTCCATCGCTCTTGTGTAACACCCTGTCAAGGAATATTTTTTTTCTTATCTGTACGTATAATATATGCATAATCTGTACCCGCAGTAGAGGTTCGTCTGGCATTTAGAAAGGATGAGATGACGGTCGGCTTCGCATGATGTACTTACGAAATCAAGCGCGCTTTTTAAGCCGCTCATGCACACTGTGATTTCCGGAAGTCTTTTAGGATGCGTTGATCTTCGCTAAGCGTCGCCTCTGAAGTTTAGCCGATAATTAGATCCGTGGGGAGCCCCGGGGAGCGTACACGCGTGACCTGGTTCCCGAGCTCGGTGCAGAGACTGGAATCTCTTTACAGCGTGCCGCACTTGCGGGCTCAGTAACGCTCTATCTTTTCGGCGTCATCCGCAACTCGACTTGACGTCAGGTGCTACCGATATACTTGCCCACTTCGGAAATAATCTTACGCTTGCGTCGCCCCCTTGACTCCTTGGTTTCTCCCGCGCTTCTCGATCCCGTTTTATATTCAACGTCATGATGGATTAAAGTGCGATGTTCCTATACCTTCTCTGGCCTTCTGCGGGGCGTTCTAATTAGCCATGTCCCCTCGAGGCCAAACACACTCCCTGGACACAAAAAATTTTCAAGTCGGTTCCCGTTACCAACCGTACGTTACGAATGCGAAAAGAAAGCATTTCGTTGCTATAGCAACCATGCCGACACTTCGGCCCCGCTCGCGGCGTGATGTCCGTGTAAAGATAGGGTCAAAGATAGGGATCCTTGGGCGGCGAAAGATGGGGGATAAAAGAGAAATGATTAAGTGGGCTGTTAAGGCTGCGACGGCGTCTGGCAGTGGAAAAACATCCTGGTTAGACGGCCACTGCTCAAAGGCGTATAACAGACAGAGATGTGGGCGTTATCGCGTGGTCTTTTGATCTGGAGGAAGCAGAGATAAATGATGCGGTTGAAATGAGTCATCAATAGCTGCGGCGGAAAATGAAATGGAATTTTCAAAACGGGTGCATGTTAAAAAAAAACACGAAGCACATATGTCTTAAGCGCACATGTTTACGCGGGAAGTGAGCTGTATAGAAAAATTCTCCGTAAATTTACCTCAGTGGTCCGGTTCGCTTCCCTCATATGTCTTCTCCTTTGAACCACGTACATCAGGCACAAGTCCTAACGTGAGCAAAATACTTCCGGAGGACACGTATAACTTCATTACCCTGCCTATCTATTTTTCTTGCGTGTCGTTAACCTCTCCCTTTTACGTCATCAGACAGCGCGCCCAGCCGAGAGGATAAACACCAGCACCGTGAATGTCAGGTTGCCCACCCACTTTCCATCACCCGAAACCAGCGTCGCGTTGCGGCGTACTTGAGTACCGAGCCACGGCGGATCTAGAGCACGCGTGGACGCGACACGCACCCTCCATAATGTCCACGACTGGGATTATCCCAACTGCGCGAAAGGCATGCACTTGAAGTGGCGAAACGCGAGCGGTGAGCTCCATCAAGGCTGTATGTGGCTGGACCCCCGGATGTGCCAAGACAGCGGCAATACGGAAATATAAGACCCGACGCAAAGAGGAAACGACCCGATGGGACCCTGCAGTTTGGGAGCAAGACTCGAACGCACATCGTTCCTAGTTTGATGATGTGTCAACGCCCGTAGAAGAACAAGCCTTTCTTCGTGTAATGTTCTAATACATTTGGTGTCGCAATCAACGAATCGGTTTTCAGGTAAGACTGCGATACCTTTGAAGCCAAGCTTTCTAGGCGGATGCTGCTGGCTATAACTGCCGTCGCTGCTCCTGTTCTCTTACCGAGTGGTTCATCAGGATGGCACTAGCATAACGAATCGACTTACATGTAATCCCGTCTGTACGACCCCTAACAAATGTACTTATGGCCGAATGTTTTTTTTTACGGAATTATGCTCTGGAAGAAGTAATGGTACTTGAATATCTTCACTGTAACGAAAGAAAAAAAGTCAGAACCAATTCGCGTATTGGAATTTAATATGTGAAGGGATTCTTTCGTGAAACACGTAAATAAAATAATGTAAAACCGTTTCCTGCGACGGGCTTTTCAGCGCGGCGATTATGTGCCTGCCGGGCAAATAAACAAGACACGTGAACCCCCCGCCACCACGTTAACCAAGTGACACACGTGACCCCACGCGACCCCACGTGACTACGAAATTCAGTGCCTCTGGGATCGGCCCACTTTTTGAGCGCTTCATCTCCGCGGTCAGCCCAGCTTACCATTTCACTGACTCCGGGATTAGTACGCCTTACTCTATCAGAAGACGACCGAGTAGTCGCGCCAAATCCCGGCAATGTGGCACATCTGTGACGGCATCTCGGGGTAAAAGTCATTTCGGGAGAATATGTCGTACATTTGCTTTCTATTTAATTTTGAAAAGGACTGAAGTCAATGTTCAACATATAACGTACCAAGGGCTATAGGAAGGTACGGCCCTATTGGGCACCGTATGACGCTAGTATGACGCTAACCGAATGGAGCGATACAATGAATTCCAGGATAGCACGTGGGAAAAAATGTGTTTTTTGAAATTTGTTTTTGGAATTTGTGCATTTAAATATAAGTTCGTGGGAAAACGCGTGACCAACTTCATATGCTTAATATAGGAAATTCACATAAAATTTAACGCAAACACAGCATGCCTTCGCTGAGAGCAGTACTCATTGCGATATTTCAATGCACTAAATGTGCTTAATCGGAATTCAAATGTTAAAATTCAATATTTGATGGCGTCTTCGGGTGCGGCTAAACTTCATTGCGAGGCAATACCGTTTTTTGCAGTCTCGTAATAAAGTTTTGCTCAGCGAAAATATCGAATCTCACTTTTGGAGTGCGCTGGCAGTTGTTGTAGCTTTAAAGAATTTTGCCGATTTTGGCCATCTATTCTGTGCCCTGACTCTACCGAACCATTGCGCAGCGTTATAGCAAAATGCTTAACCACGCGACCGTGAAGACGTGCATCAGTCGGCTGCCTCAAAAGGAAGTGAACCACCATTCCATTCTGTTGACGGCTTGAAGAAAATGATAATTTCTTGCCTTTTGCGAGTCGTTGTAGCGGTAAATATCCATCACTATTTTTTATCGCGATAGCAATTATATGTCCATTCCAGGCGCATTTCTGCCGTCGCTGTGAGCTTCCTTGTGAGTGAAAGCGCGTCAGGGTGAGCCGACGGACGGTGGTTCAGTCTCGCTTGGGGGATCGACGAACGCGGCCCGGACGCGTGCCCTCTCCCGTGGCTTGCTTGGCAGGGGGGTGAGGCAAAGGAGGAGGGACATGCTTCTCCGGCGGCTCCTACGGTGCCTCGATGTCCTTCTCGCCCGCTGTGGTTTCTACTACTGCGTTGGCCACGCGAATCGTGGACGCCATAGTAGACGCATTTGGCGGACGCCATAGGGACGCGTTGCCATAGCTCGTGTGTCTTGAAAGCGGTCTCCCATGTGGCCAAAGTGGGCGCCCGCGCAGGCCTCATCTTCAAAGCGATCTGCGAAGTTTTGCAGAGTGAGCGTAGTGCTGATAGTTCCGTATGCGCTGTGCTTTCGACGTTTCATTCGCGTTGAAGCGAGAGATACATGAAGGTCAATTCGCTAGCTGCTGTCGCGATTTCTCGCTTCAGAATTTTGACAGCGAGTTTCCGCGCTAGCGAGCTATGTTGATATTCACCTGTGCGTGCGTGACACCGTGCTGGTTATTTAGTTGATACACGTTGGCTGGCTAGTTGGTTTGAATCCATAATATAATGCGTAAGCGCGACTAAACAAGGACGTAGAAAGAAGCAGACACGCGAAGACAATGCTGTCTCTGTGTGTTTTTTCCACATCCTAGTTGAGTGACGCTTACATATTCTATCATTGTTAATCTACTTAGTAAGCGAATGTTTACAAGCTTATACGGCCGATAAAACTACTATGCTTACTTCGTACTACTTGTCTACTAATCTGCTATCGCAATCAGTGCTTCGCCTTTCAGGCGGGAGTGCGAATATTTTTTGCACATTTATCGCAATGGCTCCTTCACAACTCTGGAAATTTTCGCGTTAGCCTGCAAGTCGTCACTGCATACACGTCGGATACCGTCTAGGTCACGTGTACCTGCGTTTCCTTTTGAGCGGATGACGCAAACCACTACGGGAATAGCTTGAAGAGGTTTGAAATTTCGAGTATCTGTTACTTTTGTGCTACTTTCGTGCTTCACTACATAGAAGAGCGTTTCCTTAAACAAGATAACACCAGTGCATTTCGCCGGACGCTTGGAAAATTATTCTCTCGAAACTGGCGCAATTCTGAGAATCCTGAGAACTGACGAATCCTGAGGATCCCAGAACCTCCCGCATACGAACCGGACGTTCTCCTAAGGCACCCGATGCAGCCCATTTACGCGATGAATAAAGACGTATTCAATGATTGGCTTTCCCTCAACGAAAGGTAAGTCTCTAGCCCTCTACAAAGTCGGCGCGTCTGGTCCAACCAATTCTCCGGCAAGAGATTGCAGGTTCGGCGAATACATCACTTCTCGGGCTGATCCAGCTGCTAGCGCTGATCTACGAGATCAATAGACGGTCATGCACAGATTCGTTTCCCAACAAAAAGGGCAGTCTAGCGATCTTTAGTGTCAGCGCGTCCAGTCAACGTACACGTGGCTAAGGATTAGCGGCTATGGAATTCCGCTGCTCTGCACGACGTCGCGGGATGCAATCCCAGCTCCGGCGGCCGCGTTTCGATGGAGCCGAAAAGCAAAAACCACGTGTCCTGTGCATGGCGGGCACGATAAATATAACCTAATAGTCAAACTGAATCCGGAGTCTCCCACTACGGCGTTCCTCATAATCAAATAGTGGTTTCAGCACCTAAAACCCCGCTATTCAAGCCCATAGTTTTCTAAAGAACACCGCGGTTAGGCGCATGCATATCTTACTTATAGCTAATGCAGCTGCTCACGTCCATTTACGCAAGTGATAAACAGCCATGCTCCGATTCCCTCTGCCGCAAAGAAAGGTAAGTCTGAAGCCCGTTAGAATATCGGCACGTCGTGTCCAAACAATTCTCTGGAAAGCGCTGGTACGGCGCGGTCATCACACCCGCTGCTAATGCATGAGCTGATGCCGATTTACTAGTGGAAGAAACGGACACTGACAGATTAGGCATGCTGCAAGGAAAGGTAAGCCTAGTGCCCATTACAATATATCGGCACGTCATGTCGAACCAATTCTCTGTAAAGCGGTCACTCGGCACAAACACCACGTCGGCCGCCAATGCGCGGGCTGACGCTGCATGACCAGTTGAGTCAACGGAGAAAGCACAAATTGGAATTCCTGCAAGGAAATGCGAGCCTGGAGCACTTACCTCTTTTTTTCCAAAAAGGTAGATTTTGAATAACCGGTTTATTCTTCGCATAAACTGCTTGGAAGCACGTGCATTATCGCAGGCAATTACTTAGGCGTCCAATTGGTGCTTTTTCGGAGGATATTGAAAACCCCCCAAAATCAAAATTGTCATGGGCCCTACCTAAATAAAGCCTTGTCTTTTTTTCTAAAAAAACCGATTTTTAATATCGATTTATTCTTCGAGTGAACCTCTTGCAAGCACCCACGTCATCGCACGGAATTATTTAGGTGGTGAAACAGCGCTTTTTGGGAGGATATTGAAAACCCCCCGAAATCAACATTTTCCTGGCCTATAATAGCCTTACCTTTTACAGCTCACTGGCTGTAATTCGTAGATTGTAATATGGGACTTATGGTACTCAATTCAAACGCTAAATAAAGTAATATGTTCGTTATTTAATTAAGCATTTCTCGTCATACAAATAATGGCCGCCTCAACAAGTTCAAGCGTTACAGTTATCCCGTTTCTCCCAGCACAGGGAAGCCAGCCGGTCTGCGAACTGGCTAAGCTGCCTGTCTTTCCCTTCATTATAACCCTGTCACAGGCAATTGTTTTTATTGTGATGTAGCTATTATGATGTACTGCATGTAAGTATGCCTATATAGTATCCAGCCTGTATATAAGTTGCTGAAAACAAAATAATTTCTTCGTATCACATGCTGCTCTTCAATGCTAATATTTATACCTCGAAAACACCTGATATACCCATACGCAAGTTTCATGATCCTATCGCCCAAGAATGCTTTACTTTTCTACCAAACAATAGTGCGCACGATGTGTGTATATATACACTGATTAAAAAATAATATAATATTCGATTCCTTGGGGCCACTTATTCCCAACATTTTGTTCGATTCCAAAATTGCCAAATTATAATACTGGAGCACCACTATAATATAGCGAAATTACGCGCATCACACGTCTCTTTGCGTAGCGTTTATATAAAACGACTGAAGAATGCTTCCCTCTATGCAAATTATGACAAGTGCGTTCGAGCTGTCGTAAACTTTTGTTAACGTTGTTTTGTTGTGCACCAACTGGTGGCCTTGTTTATCCTGGCAAACCAATGCCCGTTTGATTGTCTTGCATTTCGCCTATAAAAATGTGGCAATGATTGCGGTTTTATGCGCAAACTGCTTGCTTATAGTACAGCTAGAAGCGGGCCTCTTCAACCATGGATAAGTACAAACCGTCGTTTGCGTATGCGAATTGACTGGTCGCGTTATATATTTTACAAACCGAGCCCCTCGCCGCTATTCCGTTAAGCCTCCAGTGCCATTAAATCTTAAAGTACAGCGTAACATCGAGCATGCTGTTGTACTATATCCTGCTTTTACTACGACATGTGAAATAATCGGGCAAGAAATGTGACACCACCTGGAGGTAAGTGGCAACTTGGGCAATTGCAATCCTCTCCGAGAAATAATTCGCCACTGGCACATGTAATATATTCGCCAGAAGATTAGGACCCTCGCTGGGATCAGGGAAAGCCGCAAAAAAGCTTGCAAACAATTGCGAACAGACCTCAGCAAGAACGAAACACCGTCGCGTACCTAACCGCTCGAAGCTCGCAGAGATCGATGGGTTCACCCAGTATTCGAAGATTTCATGATAGGCCAGCATAAAACTCCGAGCAGCAGCCACGGTGGCCCATGCCCGGACGACCAGAGCAGGATGCGGAAATGCTTGGGCGCAGTACAATCACTAAAAATAAAAAGAATTATTGCAGGTTCCACGTTTATGTCGCATGCTAACTAAGAGACTAAGCACGTCCCCTATAGACCATGTGCTTTTTAGTTGCGCTTCTTCTTCCGAACAAGCACGCAAACTACTTACCGCGGTGGCGACCTCGTGTTGACATTGTTTCGGAGCACAAAGACGTCTTCACTATCGATACTGGACACAAGAGTGCATTATCGGGATTATTCGGTGTGCACCGTTGTATCCACGGACACTGCCTGACTGATCGTGGCCCGGACTTCCTACAGCCAATTTGTATTCAATGAGGCAGGTTCATTGCGATGCGAGGCGTGGTTTCCTGTCTTGGCACTCGGTCGCACGCTTAGTGGGCTTCGGCGCGGGGGACCTCTTTTTGTTGTAGGACTGAACGCAAACGAAACTTCCCCCGGCCACGGCTTTCGTTGGCCGCATGTCCGAGCCTCTGGACTATCGACGACAATGCGTTCTTTCTCCTGTGGTATTGACGTGCACGTGTTCCGCAGAACGGGCCGGAAACCGGGACAGGTTCACAAGCGATTTGGCGAAGCCTCGTGTGTGTTTCCTCCTCAGTTCACACTCTCAGACGAACCGAGCCGTGGAGAACGCCTCTGTCTATATGGTGGTGACAAAACCGTCGAACCTCGGCAATGGGCTCTGATAACATGATTTCAAAAAATAGGAGACATTAAGTTGGGGCATGCTATCAACTGTACGTGCCATATAGTTTTCTACGATAATCAGTAGAGAGAACTGTAGCGCTGCAATCGCTAGTCCACGATGGGAATGATGGTTATTTCACGAATTTGTCTGATCTTCGTGCTTGTAGCTTCATGCATTCTTGTGACGTCGTTCATTAGGATCTATCTGTCCTTATTGGCCTAAATTTCAAGGCAATCCTTATTTATAATACAAAACGCAGTAAGTCTTTCAGAACGCGCATAATTGCTTCTTATGGCAGGGGTCCAGCACGCTCATACGTTCTTGGCATATCGGTTTCAACATTGGCCTTCTGTGCTAAAGGTCCATTGTTCTAATCCTGCAGTCAGACAATTTAAACATGTTTATTTATTTATTTCTATTTTATTTATTTATTACAGTGACAGTGACAAACTCTGTGAGCTTAAGCGACCTCACGTTTGACCCTAGCTGCGACTGAGCAAAGAAATGTTTCGAAAAGCAATGAAAGGGGATAGTTGGTGAACGTTCATGGGTATATTGCGCTTAGATTTACAGTGACCCATATTTAGTGAAGGACATAACATGGACGTACGAAGCGCTACGTACGTCCACGTCCTGTCCTTCATTTAATATCGTCACTGAAAAACTAAGCGCATTATAACCATGGAAGATGTTTCGCATTTAAGAGCGCGAGGCAGATACAACTTCAACAACAGCCCACAGTAGACCGTTTAGCTCAAAGAAATATACTGTCAGTGGGCTTGCGCAAAAACACCTGCGCAACTCTGCGTGGGATATTTTTTACGCACAGTCACCAGCGTCACCTTACTTCACCCATTAGAGATTGACTAAATCTTTTTTTTTATTCTTTGCTTTTATTTCAAGAAAAGACAAATTAAACTTGCGGCCTCATCCCTCTCTTGGATGCCGGATATCGCTGGCGTCAATCGCGCCCCATGAGGATGGTGTCTCGTCACTGAAACAGCTCACTGGCCATCGGTGTTGCCCTGTAGTAATGACCTAGCTCTTTTACGTTCGATAACGTTTGAGAAAGACATAGGAAAGTGGCCGTTAGAAGAAGGTTAATGTTTATCTTCTTCGTGTACATCAGTGTGGCATACGTGTCTTACAATGAGCGTGCCGGATGCCTGCGTGACTTGTCCGTTAGCAGGGAAGAAGTTTGGGCGTGTTGGTGGGATACATTCAGACTGGGATACATAGCGCAACAAGATATGACACAGAGACAAGCAGAACACAGGACGAGCGATAACTTTCAACAATAGATTTATCGTTTGGGCGTGTTGGTGGGATACATTCAGACTTGTTGGAAGTTAGCGCTCGTGCTGTGTTCTGCTTCTCTCTGTGTCATATTTTGTTGCGCTACGTATCCCAGTCTGAGTGACTCGTCCATTCTGACCTCGCCGAGCTGCTCTCGCCCAGCGCCACAAATGGTTCGAGATGCGCTGGCTAAAACTCCAAGAGTCTCATTGTCAGGGCATACATAAATGCGTAAGTACGTGTACGCGGGAAGAGCTGTCACCATAGCGCAACTGGGGAGGCAACGCACGCGGAATGCATACACTGTGGTCTCAGCTCCTACAGGTGTCAAGTAAGTTTTCTCATCCACTTTTCACTTCCCTTTACCTTCTCTTTCGTTTTGCGCCTCAAATAAATCCATTCATTTCCCCTATGCTTCTTTTGGTTTCATTATTTGTTGCCTACACATCCTTATGACCGATCCTCTGGAATCACAAACCATCCTCTAATCTTAACTACACTTCTTGCTACGTTTTGGGTGGATTGGTGTTCTGGCCTCTAGTCTGTAGTTTGAAGTGCTTTGCCGTTTCTTGGTTCCTTTCAGTAACAAATTACTGATTTATAAAAGTTTGCACACATTGGGTCAAGTACTAGGATGTAACTATGTTTCACCTAGAACGACGACGGCAGTGCCACCCCTGTAAGGTAAAACAAGCAGAAGGTGATCACATCTGCGCAGCATGGATCATGTGGTTGGAATGTGTGCGCTTATACCCGCAACCCACAGCAGGAGCGAGAGCACACGCGATCCGCCATTAAGGCCCCAGGACACCCAGCTCTGTTGCGGGAAGTGCGTGGATCGGTCCCGACCCCCGGACGCACAGCGACTTGTAAGAAAGGTACAAGCACACTAGCGGTCAGGTGTCCCCATTTTCATGGACGTGTAGCTCAGGAGAGGTTCGCAGAGGCCACCATGTTGGTTGGGCAAGAACGATGACCAATGGAACACCACCCAACTAGCCAAAAATAAAAGCAGTCTGGCGATCCCATGTCGCCACATTCCCAGCAGGTGGGGGTCTTTAGGAACCCGTCTAAAGGTCCAGCACAGCTGCACCTATGCTACTGGTCGGTGCCCGTCTGCCGCCCTCATGTGCCTCCCACACCAGCAGCGGAGGCACGACTATTTCACCTAAGCTGCGGTGGAGACGAGGCATTTGCAGCTCCTTGCAGGACCCCCTTTGGAGTTGATAAAATAAATGAAAAACAAAGCACCACATCATGGTACACCTCTCGCAACGTTAACGAAAAGGGGTTTTCCGGTGGCACCCAGATTCGAACCCAGCAGCACCCGCATACGAACCGGACGCTTTCCTAAAGCACATGATGTCGCCTATTTATGCGATGAATAAAGACATATTGAAATATTGGCGCTCCCTCTACGAAAGGTAAGTCTCTAGCCCTCTACAATGTCGGCGCGTCTGGTCCAACGAATCCTCTGGCAAGAGATAGCAGGTTCAGCGAATACATCACTTCTCCGGCTGATCCAGCTGCTAATGCTGATTTACGAGATCAATAGACGGTCATGCACAGATTGGTTTTCCAACAAAAAGGGCAGTCTAGCGATCGTTAGTGTCAGCGTGTCCAGTCAACGTACACGTGGCGAAGGATTAGCGGCTATGGAATTCCGCTGCTCAGCACGAAGTCGCGGGATGCAATCCCGGCTGCGGCGGCCGCGGTTCGGTGGGGCCAAAAAGCAAAAACCACGTGTCCTGTGTATCGCGGGCACGATAAAGATATCCTGGTAGTCAAAATGAATCCGGACTCCCCAACTACGGCGTTCCTCATAATCGAATCGTGGTTTCAGCACGTGAAACCCCACTATCCAAGCCCATAGTAATCTAAGAAACGCCGCGGTTCGGCGCATACATATCTCACTTATAGTTAATGCAGCTGCTTACGTCTATTTACGCAATTAATAAACAGCCATGCTCCGATTTGCCCTGCCACAAAGAAAGGTAAGTCTGAAGCCCGTTAGATTATCGGAACGTCATACCCAAGCCCATAGTAATCCAAGAAACACCGCGGTTAGGCGCATACATCTCAGTTATTGCTGACGCAGCTGCTCAGGTCCATTTACGCAATTGATAAACAACCATGCTCCGATTCCCTCTGCCGCAAAGAAAGGTAAGTCTGAAGCCCGTTAGAATGTCGGCACGTCATGTCCAAACAATTCTCTGGAAAGCGCTGGTACGGCGCGGTCATCACACCCGCTGCTAATGCACGAGCTGATGCCGATTTACTAGTTGAAGAAACGGACACTCACAGATTATACGTGCTGCAAAGAAAGGTAAGCCTAGTGCCCATTACACGATATCGGCACGTCAGGTCCAGCCAATTCTCTGTAAAGCGGTCGCTCGGCACATACAATACGTCGGCTGCTAATTGCGCGAACTTACGCTGCATGACCAGTTGAGTCAACGGACAAGCACAAATAGGAATTCCTGCAAAGAAAGGTGAACCTGGAGCACTTATCTCATTTTTCCAAAAAGGTAGGTTTTGAATAACCGGTTTATTCTTCGCATAAACTGCTTGTAAGCACGCGCATTATCGCAGGTAATTGTTTAGGCGACCAATAAGTGCTTTTTCAGAGGATATTCAAAACCCGCAAAAATGAAAATTTTCATGGGCCTTACCTAAAACCTTGCCTTTTTTCTAAGAAGGCAGCTTTTTAATATCGGTTTATTCTTCGAGTGAACGTCTTGCAAGCACTTGCGTTATCACAGGGAATTATTTAGGCGAGCAAATAGCGCTTTTTGGGAGGATATTGAAAACCCCACGAAATCGACATTTTCCTGCGCTATAATAGCCTAACCAGTTTCCAGACAAGCCGAGATTTTAATATAGGTTTATTCATCGCGTAAATTGCTTGCAAGAATGCGCTTTATCGCAGGGAATTATTTAAGCGACAAATTAGTGCTTTTTGGGAGGATATTGAAAACCTACAAAAATCAAAATTTTCCTGGGCTATATATAGCCTTACCTTTTTTTAGCCCCCGGGCTTGCGCTGATGCCATTGCACACAATAAATAAGTGAGAAGGCGCAGAATAATTTTCCCCGAAAAATTGAAAAACAGGAAAGTATATTTTTTCCGACGAAAAATAAAGTATATGAAAAGCGTTCGTTCTCGTTTTATATGAGGCCCCGGGCTTGAGTTGACGCCGTCTAACGCTGTAAATAAACGATAAGGCGCAGAAAAATTTAAATCATGGTAAGCCTATAGCCCATGAAAATATAGTTCTTCCTGGTTCAAAAGGACGGGGCCGGGGGAGCAGAGCTGGAAAAAATTCAGAGAACAGTGCAACAAATAACCAACCTTATCAAAAGAGCGACGAGCAAAAGCCACGGACTCAAGGAAGAAGACTGCACGAAAATGATACAGGCGCTGCTCACGAGCATCGTCACGTACGGGACCCCATACGTTGACATGAACTACAGTCAACGAGACAATGTAAACGCCCTCATCAGAAAATCATACAAAATTGCCTTGGGTCTGTCCCCCTCCACGTCCACAGCGAAACTGCTCAAAATGGGAGCCCACAACACGTGGGAAGATCTCGTGGAGGCGCGCAACGTCAACAACTGGAGAGACTAAAGCTGACACAGACGGGAAGAGCCCTGCTGCAAGATCTGGGCTACCAAGTCGAGGATGAAAGGCACCTGCCTCAGCGTATCCCACACGAGATCAGACACAAGCTACACATAAGTACCATTCCCAGAAACATGCATCCCGAGTACGACAAGGAAAGGAGACAGGCGAGAATACAGGCGCTCGATCGCATACTCGAACGAACCAACAGCAAAGAAGAAAGCGTTAGATATACGGATGCAGCTGCGTGCAGTACCAACGACCGATTCGCAATCAGCGTGGTCGACGAGAAGGGCGAACAACTTACAGCCACATCCATACGTGCCAAGGACGCAAGCACAGCGGAAGAGGTGGGCATAGCCCTGGCCATAGCAACGTGCAAGACGGCCATGGTTACCGTGGTGACGGACTCGCAAGAAGCACGCAGAAGGTATATGAACGGAAGGATTGGAAAGGGAGCACTTCAGGTCTTGAACAACACCAAGACAGAAGCAGCACAAATCCTCTGGACGCCGGGACACAAGTCTCTCACGGGGAACCAGGCGGCGCACGCCACGGCTCGAGATCATGCACGCCGAGCCATCTCCGACGCGCAGAGAACGCGTACCGACGACTGTGACGAGGATGAAGAACGCATATCCAAGAAGTACTCGGATATCTTGGCGCACTACAGGAAGCAGAGGCGTCGCTACCCGCCCGCGCATAAGACGATGAGTAGGGACCAAGCGGTAACCTGGAGAAGACTGCAGGCTGGAACCTACCCACACGGAACACTGCTGCACGCCATGTACCCGGGCATCTACGGGCGAGACTCCAAGTTCTGCCCGCCGGACACGCCCAACACCTTGCGCCATATGGTGCTTGGATGCAGGAATAATCGAGAAGCACCACCATCTTGATCGCCACCAGGCGGTAACATGCAGAAAGAGGCGGATTCAGAAGAAGAATCGGAAGACCAGTGGGAGGCTCTGCTGGTGACGCAAGACCCTGACAGCCAGCTGCGGTTGGTGAACAGGGCTCGGGCGGCGGCAGCGAGCCATAGCTACCAGGACTGAGGAGGCCACCCACCTTTGGGCTCGAGAAGCCTGGTCTCACAATAAAGTTTATTTCTCTCTCCGACGAAAAATAGAGTGTCTAAAAAGCACTGGTTCTCGGCATATATCGTTTCGCCGGCATGCGTAGAGGCGGTTCAACGCGATAAATAAACACTCAGGCAATGAATAATTTTCCCCCCTAATTCAAAAAAATTCTAAGCCTATAACACATGAAAATGTCATTATTCCGACGAAAATAAAAGTGTATCGAAATCGCTGTTTCTCCGCATATATCGGTTCGCCGGCATACGTAGATGCCGTTTAACGCGATAAACGATCAGGCAAAGAATAATTTTTCCCCGAAAATCGAAAAAATGGTATATAGCCCATGAATTTGACGTAGTAGTTCTGCGGAAACCCGCAAGGTGGAGAGAAGTAATGAATAAAGGGAAAATCAGACATCCACCCGTTCGTAGCAATTGCTACAAAGGAAACCCATACGGGTTCCTCGAAAGAAAAGCCTCATAGTTGAAGAAAAATTCGCCATGGTCCGGGACTCGAACCTGGGACCACCGCCTTTCCGGAGCAGCCGCTCTACCATGTGAGCTAAGCAGGCGGCTAGCAGATGGCACAGCGAAGTCGAATTTGTCAACAACACGAAGCAAAGGCAAGAGTTTGACGTAGTAGTTCTGCGGAAACCCACAAGGTGGAGAGAAGTAAGAGAAGAGCCCAGGAAAATATCGTTTTTCCGAGGAAAAATAAAGCGTCTCGAATGCACTGGTTCTCCACATATATCGGTTCCCCGGCATGTGTAGACGCCGTTTGACGCGATAAATAAACGACCTGGCAAAGAATAATTTTTCTCCGAAAATCGAAAAAATGCCAAGGCTATAGCCCAGGAAAATATCGTTTTTCCGAGGAAAAATAAAGCGTCTCGAATACACTGGTTCTCCACATATATCGGTTCCCCGGCATGTGTAGACGCCGTTTGACGCGATAAATAAACGACCTGGCAAAGAATAATTTTTCTCCGAAAATCGAAAAAATGCCAAGGCTATAGCCCAGGAAAATATCGTTTTTCCGAGGAAAAATAAAGCGTCTCGAATGCACTGGTTCTCCACATATATCGGTTCCCCGGCATGTGTAGACGCCGTTTGACGCGATAAATAAACGACCTGGCATAGAATAATTTTTCGCCGAAAATCGAAAAAATGCCAAGGCTATAGCCCAGGAAAATATCGTTTTTCCGAGGAAAAATAAAGCGTCTCGAATGCACTGGTTCTCCACATATATCGGTTCCCCGGCATGTGTAGACGCCGTTTGACGCGATAAATAAACGACCTGGCATAGAATAATTTTTCGCCGAAAATCGAAAAAATGCCAAGGCTATAGCCCAGGAAAATATCGTTTTTCCGAGGAAAAATAAAGCGTCTCGAATGCACTGGTTCTCCACATATATCGGTTCCCCGGCATGTGTAGACGCCGTTTGACGCGATAAATAAACGACCTGGCAAAGAATAATTTTTCTCCGAAAATCGAAAAAATGCCAAGGCTATAGCCCAGGAAAATATAGCTTTTCCGAGGAAAAATAAAGCGTCTCGAATGCACTGGTTCTCCACATATATCGGTTCCCCGGCATGTGTAGACGCCGTTTGACGCGATAAATAAACGACCTGGCAAAGAATAATTTTTCTCCGAAAATCGAAAAAATGCCAAGGCTATAGCCCAGGAAAATATCGTTTTTCCGAGGAAAAATAAAGCGTCTCGAATGCACTGGTTCTCCACATATATCGGTTCCCCGGCATGTGTAGACGCCGTTTGACGCGATAAATAAACGACCTGGCAAAGAATAATTTTTCTCCGAAAATCGAAAAAATGCCAAGGCTATAGCCCAGGAAAATATCGTTTTTCCGAGGAAAAATAAAGCGTCTCGAATACACTGGTTCTCCACATATATCGGTTCCCCGGCATGTGTAGACGCCGTTTGACGCGATAAATAAACGACCTGGCAAAGAATAATTTTTCTCCGAAAATCGAAAAAATGTCAAGGCTATAGCCCAGGAAAATATAGCTTTTCCGAGGAAAAATAAAGCGTCTCGAATGCACTGGTTCTCCACATATATCGGTTCCCCGGCATGCGTAGACGCCGTTTAACGGGATAAATAAACGACCTGGCATAGAATTATTTTTCCCCGAAAATCGAAAAAATGGAAAGGCTATAGCCCAGGAAAATATAGTTTTTCCGAGGAAAAACAAAGTGTCTCGAAAGCACTGGTTCTCCACATATATCGGTTCCCCGGCATGCGTAGACGCCGTTTAACGGGATAAATAAACGACCTGGCATAGAATAATTTTTCTCCGAAAATCGAAAAAATGCCAAGGCTATAGCCCAGGAAAATATAGCTTTTCCGAGGAAAAATAAAGCGTCTCGAATGCACTGGTTCTCCACATATATCGGTTCCCCGGCATGCGTAGACGCCGTTTAACGGGATAAATAAACGACCTGGCATAGAATAATTTTTCTCCGAAAATCGAAAAAATGCCAAGGCTATAGCCCAGGAAAATATAGTTTTTCCGAGGAAAAATAAAGTGTCTCGAAAGCACTGGTTCTCCACATATATCGGTTCCCCGGCATGCGTAGACGCCGTTTAACGGGATAAATAAACGACCTGGCATAGAATAATCTTTCCCCGAAAATCGAAAAAATGGAAAGGCTATAGCCCAGGAAAATATAGTTTTTCCGAGGAAAAATAAAGTGTCTCGAAAGCACTTGTTCTCCACATATATCGGTTCCCCGGCATGCGTAGACGCCGTTTAACGCGATAAATAAACGACCAGGCAAAGAATAATTTTTCTCCGAATATCGAAAAAATGCCAAGGCTATAGCCCAGGAAAATATCGTTTTTCCGAGGAAAAATAAAGTGTCTCGAAAGCACTGGTTCTCCACATATATCGGTTCCCCGGCATGCGTAGACGCCGTTTAACGCGATAAATAAACGACCAGGCAAAGAATAATTTTTCTTCGAAAATCGAAAAAATGCCAAGGCTATAGCCCAGGAAAATATCGTTTTTCCGAGGAAAAATAAAGTGTCTCGAAAGCGCTGGTTCACCGCTTATATCGCTTCGCCGGCATGCGTAGACGCCGTTTAACGCGATAAATAAACGATCAGGCAAAGAATAATTTTCCCCGAAAATCGAAAATATCGTTTTTCCGAGGAAAAATAAAGTGTCTCGAAAGCGCTGGCTCTCCGCTTATATTGCTTCGCCGGCATGCGTAGACGCCGTTTAACGCGATAAAGAAACGATCAGGCAAAGAATAATTTTCCCCGAAAATCGAAAAAATGCCAAGGCTATAGCCCAGGAAAATATCGTTTTTCCGAGGAAAAATAAAGTGTCTCGAAAGCGCTGGCTCTCCGCTTATATCGCTTCGCCGGCATGCGTAGACGCCGTTTAACGCGATAAAGAAACGATCAGGCAAAGAATAATTTTCCCCGAAAATCGAAAAAATGCCAAGGCTATAGCCCAGGAAAATATCGTTTTTCCGAGGAAAAATAAAGTGTCTCGAAAGCGCTGGTTCACCGCTTATATCGCTTCGCCGGCATGCGTAGACGCCGTTTAACGCGATAAATAAACGACCAGGCAAAGAATAATTTTTCTCCGAATATCGAAAAAATGCCAAGGCCAGGAAAATATATAGCCCAGGAAAATATCGTTTTTCCGAGGAAAAATAAAGTGTCTCGAAAGCACTGGTTCTCCACATATATCGGTTCCCCGGCATGCGTAGACGCCGTTTAACGCGATAAATAAACGACCAGGCAAAGAATAATTTTTCTCCGAATATCGAAAAAATGCCAAGGCCAGGAAAATATATAGCCCAGGAAAATATCGTTTTTCCGAGGAAAAATAAAGTGTCTCGAAAGCACTGGTTCTCCACATATATCGGTTCCCCGGCATGCGTAGACGCCGTTTAACGCGATAAATAAACGACCAGGCAAAGAATAATTTTTCTTCGAAAATCGAAAAAATGCCAAGGCTATAGCCCAGGAAAATATCGTTTTTCCGAGGAAAAATAAAGTGTCTCGAAAGCGCTGGTTCACCGCATATCTCGGTTCGCCGGCATGCGTAGACGCCGTTTAACGCGAGAAATAAACGACCAGGCAAAGAATAATTTTTCTCCGAAAATCGAAAAAATGCCAAGACTATAGCCCAGGAAAATATCGTTTTTCCGAGGAAAAATAAAGGGTCTCGAAAGCGCTGGTTCACCGCATATATCGCTTCGCCGGCATGCGTAGACCCCGTTTAACGCGATAAATAAACGACCAGGCAAAGAATAATTTTTCTCCGAAAATCAAAAAAATGCCAAGGCTATAGCCCAGGAAAATATCGTTTTTCCGAGGAAAAATAAAGAGTCTCGAAAGCGCTAGTTCACCGCTTATATCGGTTCGCCGGCATGCGCAGACCCCGTTTAACGCGATAAATAAACGACCAGGCAAAGAATAATTTTTCTCCGAAAATAGAAAAAATGCCAAGGCTATAGCCCAGGAAAATATCGTTTTTCCGAGGAAAAATAAAGTGTCTTGAAAGCGCTGGTTCTCCGCTTATATCGCTTCGCCGGCATGCGTAGACGCCGTTTAACGCGATAAATAAACGATCAGGCAAAGAATAATTTTTCTCCGAAAATCGAAAAAATCCAAGGCTATAGCCCAGGAAAATATCGTTTTTCCGAGGAAAAATAAAGAGTCTCGAAAGCGCTGGTTAACCGCATATATCGGTTCGCCGGCATGCGTAGACCCCGTTTAATGCGATAAATAAACGATCAGGCAAAGAATAATTTTTTTCCGAAAATCGAAAAAATGCCAAGGCTATAGCCCAGGAAAATATCGTTTTTCCGAGGAAAAATAAAGTGTCTCGAAAGCGCTCGTTCTCCGCTTATATCGCTTCGCCGGCATGCGTAGACCCCGTTTAACGCGATAAATAAACGATCAGGCAAAGAATAATTTTTCTCCGAAAATCGAAAAAATCCAAGGCTATAGCCCAGGAAAATATCGTTTTTCCGAGGAAAAATAAAGAGTCTCGAAAGCGCTGGTTAACCGCATATATCGGTTCGCCGGCATGCGTAGACCCCGTTTAACGCGATAAATAAACGATCAGGCAAAGAATAATTTTTTTCCGAAAATCGAAAAATGCCAAGGCTATAGCCCAGGAAAATATCGTTTTTCCGAGGAAAAATAAAGTGTCTCGAAAGCGCTGGTTCTCCGCTTATATCGCTTCGCCGGCATGCGTAGACCCCGTTTAACGCGATAAATAAACGACCAGGCAAAGAATAATTTTTCTCCGAAAATCGAAAAAATGCCAAGGCTATAGCCCAGGAAAATATCGTTTTTCCGAGGAAAAATAAAGTGTCTCGAAAGCGCTGGTTCTCCGCTTATATCGGTTCGCCGGCATGCGTAGACGCCGTTTAACGCGATAAATAAACGACCAGGCAAAGAATAATTTTTCCCCGAAAATCGAAAAAATGCCAAGGCTATAGCCCAGGAAAATATCGTTTTTCCGAGGAAAAATAAAGGGTCTCGAAAGCGCTGGTTCACCGCATATATGGGTTCGCCGGCATGCGTAGACGCCGTTTAACGCGATAAATAAACGACCAGGCAAAGATTAATTTTTCTCCGAAAATCGAAAAAATGCCAAGGCTATAGCCCAGGAAAATATCGTTTTTCCGAGGAAAAATAAAGGATCTCGAAAGCGCTGGTTCACCGCATATATCGGTTCGCTGGCATGCGTAGACCCCCTTTAACGCGATAAATAAACGACCAGGCAAAGAATAATTTTTCTCCGAAAATCGAAAATATGCCAAGGCTATAGCCCAGGAAAATATCGTTTTTCCGAGGAAAAATAAAGAGTCTCGAAAGCGCTGGTTCACCGCTTATATCGGTTCGCCGGCATGCGTAGACCCCGTTTAACGCGATAAATAAACGATCAGGCAAAGAATACTTTTTCTCCGAAAATCAAAAAAATGCCAAGGCTATAGCCCAGGAAAATATCGTTTTTCCGAGGCAAAATAAAGATTCTCGAAAGCGCTGGTTCACCGCATATATCGGTTCGCCGGCATGCGCAGACGCCGTTTAACGCGATAAATAAACGACCAGGCAAAGAATAATTATTCTCCGAAAATCGAAAAAATGCCAAGGCTATATAGCCCATGAAAATATCGTTTTTCCGAGGAAAAATAAAGTGTCTCGAAAGCGCTGGTTCTCCGCTTATATCGCTTCGCCGGCATGCGTAGACGCCGTTTAACGCGATAAATAAACGATCAGGCAAAGAATAATTTTTCTCCGAAAATAGAAAAAATGCCAAGGCTATAGCCCAGGAAAATATCGTTTTTCCGAGGAAAAATAAAGTGTCTCGAAAGCGCTGGCTCTCCGCTTATATCGCTTCGCCGGCATGCGTAGACGCCGTTTAACGCGATAAAGAAACGATCAGGCAAAGAATAATTTTCCCCGAAAATCGAAAAAATGCCAAGGCTATAGCCCAGGAAAATATCGTTTTTCCGAGGAAAAATGAAGGGTCTCGAAAGCGCTGGTTCTCCGCTTATATCGCTTCGCCGGCATGCGTAGACGCCGTTTAACGCGATAAATAAACGACCAGGCAGAGAATAATTTTTCTTCGAAAATCGAAAAAATGCCAAGGCTATAGCCCAGGAAAATATCGTTTTTCCGAGGAAAAATAAAGTGTCTCGAAAGCGCTGGTTCACCGCTTATATCCCTTCGCCGGCATGCGTAGACCCCGTTTATGCGATAAATAAACGATCAGGCAAAGAATAATTTTTCTCCGAAGATCGAAAAAATGCCAAGGCTATAGCCCAGGAAAATATCGTTTTTCCGAGGAAAAATAAAGTGTCTCGAAAGCGCTGGTTCACCGCTTATATCCCTTCGCCGGCATGCGTAGACCCCGTTTATGCGATAAATAAACGATCAGGCAAAGAATAATTTTTCTCCGAAGATCGAAAAAATGCCAAGGCTATAGCCCAGGAAAATATCGTTTTTCCGAGGAAAAATAAAGTGTCTCGAAAGCGCTGGTTCACCGCTTATATCCCTTCGCCGGCATGCGTAGACCCCGTTTATGCGATAAATAAACGACCAGGCAAAGAATAATTTTTCTCCGAATATCGAAAAAATGCCAAGGCCAGGAAAATATATAGCCCAGGAAAATATCGTTTTTCCGAGGAAAAATAAAGTGTCGCGAAAGCACTGGTTCTCCACATATATCGGTTCCCCGGCATGCGTAGACGCCGTTTAACGCGATAAATAAACGACCAGGCAGAGAATAATTTTTCTTCGAAAATCGAAAAAATGCCAAGGCTATAGCCCAGGAAAATATCGTTTTTCCGAGGAAAAATAAAGTGTCTCGAAAGCGCTGGTTCACCGCTTATATCCCTTCGCCGGCATGCGTAGACCCCGTTTATGCGATAAATAAACGATCAGGCAAAGAATAATTTTTCTCCGAAGATCGAAAAAATGCCAAGGCTATAGCCCAGGAAAATATCGTTTTTCCGAGGAAAAATAAAGAGTCTCGAAAGCGCTGGTTCACCGCTTATATCGGTTCGCCGGCATGCGTAGACCCCGTTTAACGCGATAAATAAACGACCACGCAAAGAATAATTTTTCTCCGAAAATCGAAAAAATGCCAAGGCTATAGCCCAGGAAAATATCGTTTTTCCGAGGAAAAATAAAGGGTCTCGAAAGCGCTGGTTCACCGCATATATGGGTTCGCCGGCATGCGTAGACGCCGTTTAACGCGATAAATAAACGACCAGGCAAAGAATAACTTTTCTCCGATAATCGAAAAAATGCCAAGGCTATAGCCCAGGAAAATATCGTTTTTCCGAGGAAAAATAAAGAGTCTCGAAAGCGCTGGTTCACCGCTTATATCGGTTCGCCGGCATGCGTAGACCCCGTTTAACGCGATAAATAAACGACCACGCAAAGAATAATTTTTCTCCGAAAATCGAAAAAATGCCAAGGCTATAGCCCAGGAAAATATCGTTTTTCCGAGGAAAAATAAAGAGTCTCGAAAGCGCTGGTTCACCGCTTATATCGGTTCGCCGGCATGCGTAGACCCCGTTTAACGCGATAAATAAACGACCACGCAAAGAATAATTTTTCTCCGAAAATCGAAAAAATGCCAAGGCTATAGCCCAGGAAAATATCGTTTTTCCGAGGAAAAATAAAGAGTCTCGAAGGCGCTGGTTCACCGCATATATCGGTTCGCCGGCATGCGTAGAACCCGTTTAACGCGATAAATAAACGATCAGGCAAAGAATAATTTTTCTCCGAAAATCGAAAAAATGCCAAGGCTATAGCCCAGGAAAATATCGTTTTTCCGAGGAAAAATAAAGAGTCTCGAAAGCGCTGCTTCACCGCTTATATCGGTTCGCCGGCATGCGTAGACCCCGTTTAACGCGATAAATAAACGACCACGCAAAGAATAATTTTTCTCCGAAAATCCAAAAAATGCCAAGGCTATAGCCCAGGAAAATATCGTTTTTCCGAGGAAAAATAAAGTGTCTCGAAAGCTCTGGTTCTCCGCTTATATCGCTTCGCCGGCATGCGTAGACGCCGTTTAACGCGATAAATAAACGATCAGGCAAAGAATAATTTTTCTCCGAAAATCGAAAAAATGCCAAGGCTATAGCCCATGAAAATATCGTTTTTCCGAGGAAAAATAAAGAGTCTCGAAAGCGCTGGTTCACCGCATATATCGGTTCGCCGGCATGCGTAGACCCCGTTTAACGCGATAAATAAACGACCAGGAAAAGAATAATTTTTCTCCGAAAATCGAAAAAATGCCAAGGCTATAGCCCAGGAAAATATCGTTTTTCCGAGGAAAAATAAAGAGTCTCGAAAGCGCTGGTTCACCGCTTATATCGGTTCGCCGGCATGCGTAGACGCCGTTTAACGCGATAAGTAAACGACCAGGCAAAGAATAATTTTTCCCCGAAAATCGAAAAAATGCCAAGGCTATAGCCCAGGAAAATATCGTTTTTCCGAGGAAAAATAAAGGGTCTCGAAAGCGCTGGTTCACCGCTTATATCGGTTCGCCGGCATGCGTAGACGCCGTTTAACGCGATAAATAAACGACCAGGCAAAGAATAATTTTGTTCCGAAAATCGAAAAAATGCCAAGGCTATAGCCCAGGAAAATATCGTTTTTCCGAGGAAAAATAAAGGGTCTCGAAAGCGCTGGTTCACCGCTTATATCGGTTCGCCGGCATGCGTAGACGCCGCTTAACGCGATAAATAAACGACCAGGCAAAGAATAACTTTTCTCCGATAATCGAAAAAATGCCAAGGCTATAGCCCAGGAAAATATCGTTTTTCCGAGGAAAAATAAAGAGTCTCGAAAGCGCTGGTTCACCGCATATATCGGTTCGCCGGCATGCGTAGACCCCGTTTATGCGATAAATAAACGATCAGGCAAAGAATAATTTTTCTCCGAAGATGGAAAAAATGCCAAGGCTATAGCCCAGGAAAATATCGTTTTTCCGAGGAAAAATAAAGAGTCTCGAAAGCGCTGGTTCACCGCATATATCGGTTCGCCGGCATGCGTAGAACCCGTTTAACGCGATAAATAAACGACCAGGCAAAAAATAATTTTTCCCCGAAAATCGAAAAAATGCCAAGGCTATAGCCCAGGAAAATATCGTTTTTCCGAGGAAAAATAAAGGGTCTCGAAAGCGCTGGTTCACCGCATATATGGGTTCGCCGGCATGCGTAGACGCCGTTTAACGCGATAAATAAACGACCAGGCAAAGAATAATTTTTCTCCGAAAATCGAAAAAATGCCAAGGCTATAGCCCAGGAAAATATCGTTTTTCCGAGGAAAAATAAAGAGTCTCGAAAGCGCTGGTTCACCGCTTATATCGGTTCGCCGGCATGCGTAGACCCCGTTTAACGCGATAAATAAACGACCACGCAAAGAATAATTTTTCTCCGAAAATCGAAAAAATGCCCAGGAAAATATCGTTTTTCCGAGGAAAAATAAAGAGTCTCGAAGGCGCTGGTTCACCGCATATATCGGTTCGCCGGCATGCGTAGACCCCGTTTAACGCGATAAATAAACGACCAGGCAAAGAATAATTTTTCTCCGAAAATAGAAAAAATGCCAAGGCTATAGCCCAGGAAAATATCGTTTTTCCGAGGAAAAATAAAGTGTCTCGAAAGCGCTGGTTCTCCGCTTATATCGCTTCGCCGGCATGCGTAGACGCCGTTTAACGCGATAAATAAACGATCAGGCAAAGAATAATTTTTCTCCGAAAATCGAAAAAATCCAAGGCTATAGCCCAGGAAAATATCGTTTTTCCGAGGAAAAATAAAGAGTCTCGAAAGCGCTGGTTAACCGCATATATCGGTTCGCCGGCATGCGTAGACCCCGTTTAATGCGATAAATAAACGATCAGGCAAAGAATAATTTTTTTACGAAAATCGAAAAAATGCCAAGGCTATAGCCCAGGAAAATATCGTTTTTCCGAGGAAAAATAAAGTGTCTCGAAAGCGCTCGTTCTCCGCTTATATCGCTTCGCCGGCATGCGTAGACCCCGTTTAACGCGATAAATAAACGATCAGGCAAAGAATAATTTTTCTCCGAAAATCGAAAAAATCCAAGGCTATAGCCCAGGAAAATATCGTTTTTCCGAGGAAAAATAAAGAGTCTCGAAAGCGCTGGTTAACCGCATATATCGGTTCGGCGGCATGCGTAGACCCCGTTTAACGCGATAAATAAACGATCAGGCAAAGAATAATTTTTTTCCGAAAATCGAAAAAATGCCAAGGCTATAGCCCAGGAAAATATCGTTTTTCCGAGGAAAAATAAAGTGTCTCGAAAGCGCTGGTTCTCCGCTTATATCGCTTCGCCGGCATGCGTAGACGCCGTTTAACGCGATAAATAAACGACCAGGCAAAGAATAATTTTTCCCCGAAAATCGAAAAAATGCCAAGGCTATAGCCCAGGAAAATATCGTTTTTCCGAGGAAAAATAAAGGGTCTCGAAAGCGCTGGTTCACCGCATATATGGGTTCGCCGGCATGAGTAGACGCCGTTTAACGCGATAAATAAACGACCAGGCAAAGATTAATTTTTCTCCGAATATCGTTTTTCCGAGGAAAAATAAAGGATCTCGAAAGCGCTGGTTCACCGCATATATCGGTTCGCTGGCATGCGTAGACCCCCTTTAACGCGATAAATAAACGACCAGGCAAAGAATAATTTTTCTCCGAAAATCGAAAATATGCCAAGGCTATAGCCCAGGAAAATATCGTTTTTCCGAGGAAAAATAAAGAGTCTCGAAAGCGCTGGTTCACCGCTTATATCGGTTCGCCGGCATGCGTAGACCCCGTTTAACGCGATAAATAAACGATCAGGCAAAGAATACTTTTTCTCCGAAAATCAAAAAAATGCCAAGGCTATAGCCCAGGAAAATATCGTTTTTCCGAGGCAAAATAAAGATTCTCGAAAGCGCTGGTTCACCGCATATATCGGTTCGCCGGCATGCGTAGACCCCGTTTAACGCGATAAATAAACGATCAGGCAAAGAATAATTTTTCCCCGAAAATCGAAAAAATGCCAAGGCCTATAGCCCAGGAAAATATCGTTTTTCCGAGGAAAAATAAAGATTCTCGAAAGCGCTGGTTCACCGCATATATGGGTTCGCCGGCATGCGCAGACGCCGTTTAACGCGATAAATAAACGACCAGGCAAAGAATAATTATTCTCCGAAAATCGAAAAAATGCCAAGGCTATAGCCCATGAAAATATCGTTTTTCCGAGGAAAAATGAAGGGTCTCGAAAGCGCTGGTTCACCGCATATATCGGTTCGCCGGCATGCGTAGACGCCGTTTAACGCGAGAAATAAACGACCAGGCAAAGAATAATTTTTCTCCGAAAATCAAAAAATGCCAAGGCTATAGCCCATGAAAATATCGTTTTTCCGAGGAAAAATAAAGTGTCTCGAAAGCGCTGGCTCTCCGCTTATATCGCTTCGCCGGCATGCGTAGACGCCGTTTAACGCGATAAAGAAACGATCAGGCAAAGAATAATTTTCCCCGAAAATCGAAAAAATGCCAAGGCTATAGCCCAGGAAAATATCGTTTTTCCGAGGAAAAATGAAGGGTCTCGAAAGCGCTGGTTCTCCGCTTATATCGCTTCGCCGGCATGCGTAGACGCCGTTTAACGCGATAAATAAACGACCAGGCAGAGAATAATTTTTCTTCGAAAATCGAAAAAATGCCAAGGCTATAGCCCAGGAAAATATCGTTTTTCCGAGGAAAAATAAAGTGTCTCGAAAGCGCTGGTTCACCGCTTATATCCCTTCGCCGGCATGCGTAGACCCCGTTTATGCGATAAATAAACGATCAGGCAAAGAATAATTTTTCTCCGAAGATCGAAAAAATGCCAAGGCTATAGCCCAGGAAAATATCGTTTTTCCGAGGAAAAATAAAGTGTCTCGAAAGCGCTGGTTCACCGCTTATATCCCTTCGCCGGCATGCGTAGACCCCGTTTATGCGATAAATAAACGACCAGGCAAAGAATAATTTTTCTCCGAATATCGAAAAAATGCCAAGGCCAGGAAAATATATAGCCCAGGAAAATATCGTTTTTCCGAGGAAAAATAAAGTGTCTCGAAAGCACTGGTTCTCCACATATATCGGTTCCCCGGCATGCGTAGACGCCGTTTAACGCGATAAATAAACGACCAGGCAGAGAATAATTTTTCTTCGAAAATCGAAAAAATGCCAAGGCTATAGCCCAGGAAAATATCGTTTTTCCGAGGAAAAATAAAGAGTCTCGAAAGCGCTGGTTCACCGCTTATATCGGTTCGCCGGCATGCGTAGACCCCGTTTAACGCGATAAATAAACGACCACGCAAAGAATAATTTTTCTCCGAAAATCGAAAAAATGCCAAGGCTATAGCCCAGGAAAATATCGTTTTTCCGAGGAAAAATAAAGGGTCTCGAAAGCGCTGGTTCACCGCATATATGGGTTCGCCGGCATGCGTAGACGCCGTTTAACGCGATAAATAAACGACCACGCAAAGAATAATTTTTCTCCGAAAATCGAAAAAATGCCAAGGCTATAGCCCATGAAAATATCGTTTTTCCGAGGAAAAATAAAGAGTCTCGAAAGCGCTGGTTCACCGCATATATCGGTTCGCCGGCATGCGTAGACCCCGTTTAACGCGATAAATAAACGACCAGGAAAAGAATAATTTTTCTCCGAAAATCGAAAAAATGCCAAGGCTATAGCCCAGGAAAATATCGTTTTTCCGAGGAAAAATAAAGAGTCTCGAAAGCGCTGGTTCACCGCTTATATCGGTTCGCCGGCATGCGTAGACGCCGTTTAACGCGATAAATAAACGACCAGGCAAAGAATAATTTTTCCCCGAAAATCGAAAAAATGCCAAGGCTATAGCCCAGGAAAATATCGTTTTTCCGAGGAAAAATAAAGGGTCTCGAAAGCGCTGGTTCACCGCTTATATCGGTTCGCCGGCATGCGTAGACGCCGTTTAACGCGATAAATAAACGACCAGGCAAAGAATAATTTTGTTCCGAAAATCGAAAAAATGCCAAGGCTATAGCCCAGGAAAATATCGTTTTTCCGAGGAAAAATAAAGGGTCTCGAAAGCGCTGGTTCACCGCTTATATCGGTTCGCCGGCATGCGTAGACGCCGTTTAACGCGATAAATAAACGACCAGGCAAAGAATAACTTTTCTCCGATAATCGAAAAAATGCCAAGGCTATAGCCCAGGAAAATATCGTTTTTCCGAGGAAAAATAAAGGGTCTCGAAAGCGCTGGTTCACCGCATATATGGGTTCGCCGGCATGCGTAGACGCCGTTTAACGCGATAAATAAACGACCAGGCAAAGAATAATTTTTCTCCGAAAATCGAAAAAATGCCAAGGCTATAGCCCAGGAAAATATCGTTTTTCCGAGGAAAAATAAAGAGTCTCGAAAGCGCTGGTTCACCGCTTATATCGGTTCGCCGGCATGCGTAGACCCCGTTTAACGCGATAAATAAACGACCACGCAAAGAATAATTTTTCTCCGAAAATCGAAAAAATGCCAAGGCTATAGCCCAGGAAAATATCGTTTTTCCGAGGAAAAATAAAGAGTCTCGAAAGCGCTGGTTCACCGCTTATATCGGTTCGCCGGCATGCGTAGACCCCGTTTAACGCGATAAATAAACGACCACGCAAAGAATAATTTTTCTCCGAAAATCGAAAAAATGCCAAGGCTATAGCCCAGGAAAATATCGTTTTTCCGAGGAAAAATAAAGAGTCTCGAAAGCGCTGCTTCACCGCATATATCGGTTCGCCGGCATGCGTAGACCCCGTTTAACGCGATAAATTAACGACCAGGCAAAGAATAATTTTCCTCCGAAAATCGAAAAAATGCCAAGGCTATAGCCCAGGAAAATATCGTTTTTCCGAGGAAAAATAAAGAGTCTCGAAAGCGCTGGTTCACCGCTTACATCGGTTCGCCGGCATGCGTAGACGCCGTTTAACGCGATAAATAAACGACCAGGCAAAGAATATTTTTTCCCCGAAAATCGAAAAAATGCCAAGGCTTTAGCCCAGGAAAATATCGGTTTTCCGAGGAAAAATAGAGTCTCGAAAGCGCTGGTTCACCGATTATATCGGTTCGCCGGCATGCGTAGAACCCCTTTAACGCGATAAATAAACGATCAGGCAAAGAATAATTGTTCTCCGAAAATCGAAAAAATGCCAAGGCTATAGCCCAGGAAAATATCGTTTTTCCGAGGAAAAATGAAGGGTCTCGAAAGCGCTGGTTCACCGCTTATATCGGTTCGCCGGCATGCGTAGAACCCCTTTAACGCGATAAATAAACGATCAGGCAAAGAATAATTTTTCTCCGAAAATCGAAAAAATGCCAAGGCTATAGCCCAGGAAAATATCGTTTTTCCGAGGAAAAATAAAGAGTCTCGAAAGCGCTGGTTCACCGCTTATATCGGTTCGCCGGCATGCGTAGAACCCCTTTAACGCGATAAATAAACGACCAGGCAAAGAATAATTTTTCTCCGAAAATCGAAAAAATGCCAAGGCTATAGCCCAGGAAAATATCGTTTTTCCGAGGAAAAATAAAGAGTCTCGAAAGCGCTGGTTCACCGCTTATATCGGTTCGCCGGCATGCGTAGACCCCGTTTAACCCGATAAATAAACGACCAGGCAAAGAATAATTTTTCTCCAAAAATCGAAAAAATGCCAAGGCTATAGCCCAGGAAAATATCGTTTTTCCGAGGAAAAATGAAGGGTCTCGAAAGCGCTGGTTCACCGCTTATATCGGTTCGCCGGCATGCGTAGACCCCGTTTAACCCGATAAATAAACGGCCAGGCAAAGAATATTTTTTCCCCGAAAATCGAAAAAATGCCAAGGCTTTAGCCCAGGAAAATATCGTTTTTCCGAGGAAAAATAAAGAGTCTCGAAAGCGCTGGTTCACCGCTTATATCGGTTCGCCGGCATGCGTAGAACCCCTTTAACGCGATAAATAAACGATCAGGCAAAGAATAATTTTTCTCCGAAAATCGAAAAAATGCCAAGGCTATAGCCCAGGAAAATATCGTTTTTCCGAGGAAAAATAAAGAGTCTCGAAAGCGCTGGTTCACCGCTTATATCGGTTCGCCGGCATGCGTAGACGCCGTTTAACGCGATAAATAAACGACCAGGCAAAGAATAATTTTTCCCCGAAAATGGAAAAAATGCCAAGGCTATAGCCCAGGAAAATATCGTTTTTCCGAGGAAAAATAAAGGGTCTCGAAAGCGCTGGTTCACCGCATATATGGGTTCGCCGGCATGCGTAGACCCCGTTTAACCCGATAAATAAACGACCAGGCAAAGAATAATTTTTCTCCGAAAATCGAAAAAATGCCAAGGCTTTAGCCCAGGAAAATATCGGTTTTCCGAGGAAAAATAAAGTCTCGAAAGCGCTGCTTCACCGCATATATCGGTTCGCCGGCATGCGTAGACGCCGTTTAACGCGATAAATAAACGACCAGGCAAAGAATAATTTTTCTCCGAAAATCGAAAAAATGCCAAGGCTATAGCCCAGGAAAATATCGTTTTTCCGAGGAAAAATAAAGGGTCTCGAAAGCGCTGGTTCACCGCATATATGGGTTCGCCGGCATGCGTAGACCCCGTTTAACCCGATAAATAAACGACCAGGCAAAGAATAATTTTTCTCCGAAAATCGAAAAAATGCCAAGGCTATAGCCCAGGAAAATATCGGTTTTCCGAGGAAAAATAAAGAGTCTCGAAAGCGCTGGTTCACCGCTTATATCGGTTCGCCGGCATGCGTAGACGCCGTTTAACGCGATAAATAAACGACCAGGCAAAGAATAATTTTTCTCCGAAAATCGAAAAAATGCCAAGGCTATAGCCCAGGAAAATATCGTTTTTCCGAGGAAAAATAAAGAGTCTCGAAAGCGCTGGTTCACCGCTTATATCGGTTCGCCGGCATGCGTAGACGCCGTTTAACGCGATAAATAAACGACCAGGCAAAGAATAATTTTTCCCCGAAAATCGAAAAAATGCCAAGGCTATAGCCCAGGAAAATATCGTTTTTCCGAGGAAAAATAAAGAGTCTCGAAAGCGCTGGTTCACCGCTTATATCGGTTCGCCGGCATGCGTAGACGCCGTTTAACGCGATAAATAAACGACCAGGCAAAGAATAATTTTTCCCCGAAAATCGAAAAAATATCGTTTTTCCGAGGAAAAATAAAGAGTCTCGAAAGCGCTGGTTCACCGCTTATATCGGTTCGCCGGCATGCGTAGACGCCGTTTAACGCGATAAATAAACGACCAGGCAAAGAATAATTTTTCTCCGAAAATCGAAAAAATGCCAAGGCTATAGCCCAGGAAAATATCGTTTTTCCGAGGAAAAATAAAGAGTCTCGAAAGCGCTGGCTCTCCGCTTATATCGCTTCGCCGGCATGCGTAGACGCCGTTTAACGCGATAAAGAAACGATCAGGCAAAGAATAATTTTCCCCGAAAATCGAAAAAATGCCAAGGCTATAGCCCAGGAAAATATCGTTTTTCCGAGGAAAAATGAAGGGTCTCGAAAGCGCTGGTTCTCCGCTTATATCGCTTCGCCGGCATGCGTAGACGCCGTTTAACGCGATAAATAAACGACCAGGCAGAGAATAATTTTTCTTCGAAAATCGAAAAAATGCCAAGGCTATAGCCCAGGAAAATATCGTTTTTCCGAGGAAAAATAAAGTGTCTCGAAAGCGCTGGTTCACCGCTTATATCCCTTCGCCGGCATGCGTAGACCCCGTTTATGCGATAAATAAACGATCAGGCAAAGAATAATTTTTCTCCGAAGATCGAAAAAATGCCAAGGCTATAGCCCAGGAAAATATCGTTTTTCCGAGGAAAAATAAAGTGTCTCGAAAGCGCTGGTTCACCGCTTATATCCCTTCGCCGGCATGCGTAGACCCCGTTTATGCGATAAATAAACGACCAGGCAAAGAATAATTTTTCTCCGAATATCGAAAAAATGCCAAGGCCAGGAAAATATATAGCCCAGGAAAATATCGTTTTTCCGAGGAAAAATAAAGTGTCTCGAAAGCACTGGTTCTCCACATATATCGGTTCCCCGGCATGCGTAGACGCCGTTTAACGCGATAAATAAACGACCAGGCAGAGAATAATTTTTCTTCGAAAATCGAAAAAATGCCAAGGCTATAGCCCAGGAAAATATCGTTTTTCCGAGGAAAAATAAAGAGTCTCGAAAGCGCTGGTTCACCGCTTATATCGGTTCGCCGGCATGCGTAGACCCCGTTTAACGCGATAAATAAACGACCACGCAAAGAATAATTTTTCTCCGAAAATCGAAAAAATGCCAAGGCTATAGCCCAGGAAAATATCGTTTTTCCGAGGAAAAATAAAGGGTCTCGAAAGCGCTGGTTCACCGCATATATGGGTTCGCCGGCATGCGTAGACGCCGTTTAACGCGATAAATAAACGACCACGCAAAGAATAATTTTTCTCCGAAAATCGAAAAAATGCCAAGGCTATAGCCCATGAAAATATCGTTTTTCCGAGGAAAAATAAAGAGTCTCGAAAGCGCTGGTTCACCGCATATATCGGTTCGCCGGCATGCGTAGACCCCGTTTAACGCGATAAATAAACGACCAGGAAAAGAATAATTTTTCTCCGAAAATCGAAAAAATGCCAAGGCTATAGCCCAGGAAAATATCGTTTTTCCGAGGAAAAATAAAGAGTCTCGAAAGCGCTGGTTCACCGCTTATATCGGTTCGCCGGCATGCGTAGACGCCGTTTAACGCGATAAATAAACGACCAGGCAAAGAATAATTTTTCCCCGAAAATCGAAAAAATGCCAAGGCTATAGCCCAGGAAAATATCGTTTTTCCGAGGAAAAATAAAGGGTCTCGAAAGCGCTGGTTCACCGCTTATATCGGTTCGCCGGCATGCGTAGACGCCGTTTAACGCGATAAATAAACGACCAGGCAAAGAATAATTTTGTTCCGAAAATCGAAAAAATGCCAAGGCTATAGCCCAGGAAAATATCGTTTTTCCGAGGAAAAATAAAGGGTCTCGAAAGCGCTGGTTCACCGCTTATATCGGTTCGCCGGCATGCGTAGACGCCGTTTAACGCGATAAATAAACGACCAGGCAAAGAATAACTTTTCTCCGATAATCGAAAAAATGCCAAGGCTATAGCCCAGGAAAATATCGTTTTTCCGAGGAAAAATAAAGGGTCTCGAAAGCGCTGGTTCACCGCATATATGGGTTCGCCGGCATGCGTAGACGCCGTTTAACGCGATAAATAAACGACCAGGCAAAGAATAATTTTTCTCCGAAAATCGAAAAAATGCCAAGGCTATAGCCCAGGAAAATATCGTTTTTCCGAGGAAAAATAAAGAGTCTCGAAAGCGCTGGTTCACCGCTTATATCGGTTCGCCGGCATGCGTAGACCCCGTTTAACGCGATAAATAAACGACCACGCAAAGAATAATTTTTCTCCGAAAATCGAAAAAATGCCAAGGCTATAGCCCAGGAAAATATCGTTTTTCCGAGGAAAAATAAAGAGTCTCGAAAGCGCTGGTTCACCGCTTATATCGGTTCGCCGGCATGCGTAGACCCCGTTTAACGCGATAAATAAACGACCACGCAAAGAATAATTTTTCTCCGAAAATCGAAAAAATGCCAAGGCTATAGCCCAGGAAAATATCGTTTTTCCGAGGAAAAATAAAGAGTCTCGAAAGCGCTGCTTCACCGCATATATCGGTTCGCCGGCATGCGTAGACCCCGTTTAACGCGATAAATTAACGACCAGGCAAAGAATAATTTTCCTCCGAAAATCGAAAAAATGCCAAGGCTATAGCCCAGGAAAATATCGTTTTTCCGAGGAAAAATGAAGGGTCTCGAAAGCGCTGGTTCACCGCTTATATCGGTTCGCCGGCATGCGTAGACCCCGTTTAACCCGATAAATAAACGGCCAGGCAAAGAATATTTTTTCCCCGAAAATCGAAAAAATGCCAAGGCTTTAGCCCAGGAAAATATCGTTTTTCCGAGGAAAAATAAAGAGTCTCGAAAGCGCTGGTTCACCGCTTATATCGGTTCGCCGGCATGCGTAGAACCCCTTTAACGCGATAAATAAACGATCAGGCAAAGAATAATTTTTCTCCGAAAATCGAAAAAATGCCAAGGCTATAGCCCAGGAAAATATCGTTTTTCCGAGGAAAAATAAAGAGTCTCGAAAGCGCTGGTTCACCGCTTATATCGGTTCGCCGGCATGCGTAGACGCCGTTTAACGCGATAAATAAACGACCAGGCAAAGAATAATTTTTCCCCGAAAATGGAAAAAATGCCAAGGCTATAGCCCAGGAAAATATCGTTTTTCCGAGGAAAAATAAAGGGTCTCGAAAGCGCTGGTTCACCGCATATATGGGTTCGCCGGCATGCGTAGACCCCGTTTAACCCGATAAATAAACGACCAGGCAAAGAATAATTTTTCTCCGAAAATCGAAAAAATGCCAAGGCTTTAGCCCAGGAAAATATCGGTTTTCCGAGGAAAAATAAAGTCTCGAAAGCGCTGCTTCACCGCATATATCGGTTCGCCGGCATGCGTAGACGCCGTTTAACGCGATAAATAAACGACCAGGCAAAGAATAATTTTTCTCCGAAAATCGAAAAAATGCCAAGGCTATAGCCCAGGAAAATATCGTTTTTCCGAGGAAAAATAAAGGGTCTCGAAAGCGCTGGTTCACCGCATATATGGGTTCGCCGGCATGCGTAGACCCCGTTTAACCCGATAAATAAACGACCAGGCAAAGAATAATTTTTCTCCGAAAATCGAAAAAATGCCAAGGCTATAGCCCAGGAAAATATCGGTTTTCCGAGGAAAAATAAAGAGTCTCGAAAGCGCTGGTTCACCGCTTATATCGGTTCGCCGGCATGCGTAGACGCCGTTTAACGCGATAAATAAACGACCAGGCAAAGAATAATTTTTCCCCGAAAATCGAAAAAATGCCAAGGCTATAGCCCAGGAAAATATCGTTTTTCCGAGGAAAAATAAAGGGTCTCGAAAGCGCTGGTTCACCGCTTATATCGGTTCGCCGGCATGCGTAGACGCCGTTTAACGCGATAAATAAACGACCAGGCAAAGAATAATTTTTCCCCGAAAATCGAAAAAATGCCAAGGCTATAGCCCAGGAAAATATCGGTTTTCCGAGGAAAAATAAAGTCTCGAAAGCGCTGCTTCACCGCATATATCGGTTCGCCGGCATGCGTAGACGCCGTTTAACGCGATAAATAAACGACCAGGCAAAGAATAATTTTTCTCCGAAAATCGAAAAAATGCCAAGGCTATAGCCCAGGAAAATATCGTTTTTCCGAGGAAAAATAAAGAGTCTCGAAAGCGCTGGTTCACCGCTTATATCGGTTCGCCGGCATGCGTAGACGCCGTTTAACGCGATAAATAAACGACCAGGCAAAGAATAATTTTTCCCCGAAAATCGAAAAAATGCCAAGGCTATAGCCCAGGAAAATATCGTTTTTCCGAGGAAAAATAAAGAGTCTCGAAAGCGCTGGTTCACCGCTTATATCGGTTCGCCGGCATGCGTAGACGCCGTTTAACGCGATAAATAAACGACCAGGCAAAGAATAATTTTTCCCCGAAAATCGAAAAAATATCGTTTTTCCGAGGAAAAATAAAGAGTCTCGAAAGCGCTGGTTCACCGCTTATATCGGTTCGCCGGCATGCGTAGACGCCGTTTAACGCGATAAATAAACGACCAGGCAAAGAATAATTTTTCTCCGAAAATCGAAAAAATGCCAAGGCTATAGCCCAGGAAAATATCGTTTTTCCGAGGAAAAATAAAGAGTCTCGAAAGCGCTGGTTCACCGCTTATATCGGTTCGCCGGCATGCGTAGACGCCGTTTAACGCGATAAATAAACGACCAGGCAAAGAATAATTTTTCTCCGAAAATCGAAAAAATGCCAAGGCTATAGCCCAGGAAAATATCGTTTTTCCGAGGAAAAATAAAGAGTCTCGAAAGCGCTGGTTCACCGCTTATATCGGTTCGCCGGCATGCGTAGACGCCGTTTAACGCGATAAATAAACGACCAGGCAAAGAATAATTTTTCCCCGAAAATCGAAAAAATGCCAAGGCTATAGCCCAGGAAAATATCGGTTTTCCGAGGAAAAATAAAGTCTCGAAAGCGCTGCTTCACCGCATATATCGGTTCGCCGGCATGCGTAGACCCCGTTTAACGCGATAAATTAACGACCAGGCAAAGAATAATTTTTCTCCGAAAATCGAAAAAATGCCAAGGCTATAGCCCAGGAAAATATCGTTTTTCCGAGGAAAAATAAAGGGTCTCGAAAGCGCTGGTTCACCGCATATATGGGTTCGCCGGCATGCGTAGACCCCGTTTAACCCGATAAATAAACGACCAGGCAAAGAATAATTTTTCTCCGAAAATCGAAAAAATGCCAAGGCTATAGCCCAGGAAAATATCGTTTTTCCGAGGAAAAATAAAGGGTCTCGAAAGCGCTGGTTCACCGCATATATGGGTTCGCCGGCATGCGTAGACCCCGTTTAACCCGATAAATAAACGACCAGGCAAAGAATAATTTTTCTCCGAAAATCGAAAAAATGCCAAGGCTATAGCCCAGGAAAATATCGTTTTTCCGAGGAAAAATAAAGAGTCTCGAAAGCGCTGGTTCACCGCTTATATCGGTTCGCCGGCATGCGTAGACGCCGTTTAACGCGATAAATAAACGACAAGCAAAGAATAATTTTTCCCCGAAAATCGAAAAAATGCCAAGGCTATAGCCCAGGAAAATATCGTTTTTCCGAGGAAAAATAAAGAGTCTCGAAAGCGCTGGTTCACCGCTTATATCGGTTCGCCGGCATGCGTAGACGCCGTTTAACGCGATAAATAAACGACCAGGCAAAGAATAATTTTTCTCCGAAAATCGAAAAAATGCCAAGGCTATAGCCCAGGAAAATATCGTTTTTCCGAGGAAAAATAAAGAGTCTCGAAAGCGCTGGTTCACCGCTTATATCGGTTCGCCGGCATGCGTAGACGCCGTTTAACGCGATAAATAAACGACCAGGCAAAGAATAATTTTTCCCCGAAAATCGAAAAAATGCCAAGGCTTTAGCCCAGGAAAATATCGTTTTTCCGAGGAAAAATAAAGGGTCTCGAAAGCGCTGGTTCACCGCATATATGGGTTCGCCGGCATGCGTAGACCCCGTTTAACCCGATAAATAAACGACCAGGCAAAGAATAATTTTTCTCCGAAAATCGAAAAAATGCCAAGGCTATAGCCCAGGAAAATATCGTTTTTCCGAGGAAAAATAAAGAGTCTCGAAAGCGCTGGTTCACCGCTTATATCGGTTCGCCGGCATGCGTAGACGCCGTTTAACGCGATAAATAAACGACCAGGCAAAGAATAATTTTTCCCCGAAAATCGAAAAAATGCCAAGGCTATAGCCCAGGAAAATATCGGTTTTCCGAGGAAAAATAAAGTCTCGAAAGCGCTGCTTCACCGCATATATCGGTTCGCCGGCATGCGTAGACCCCGTTTAACGCGATAAATTAACGACCAGGCAAAGAATAATTTTTCTCCGAAAATCGAAAAAATGCCAAGGCTATAGCCCAGGAAAATATCGTTTTTCCGAGGAAAAATAAAGGGTCTCGAAAGCGCTGGTTCACCGCATATATGGGTTCGCCGGCATGCGTAGACCCCGTTTAACCCGATAAATAAACGACCAGGCAAAGAATAATTTTTCTCCGAAAATCGAAAAAATGCCAAGCCCAGGAAAATATCGTTTTTCCGAGGAAAAATAAAGGGTCTCGAAAGCGCTGGTTCACCGCATATATGGGTTCGCCGGCATGCGTAGACCCCGTTTAACCCGATAAATAAACGACCAGGCAAAGAATAATTTTTCTCCGAAAATCGAAAAAATGCCAAGGCTATAGCCCAGGAAAATATCGTTTTTCCAAGGAAAAATAAAGAGTCTCGAAAGCGCTGGTTCACCGCTTATATCGGTTCGCCGGCATGCGTAGACGCCGTTTAACGCGATAAATAAACGACCAGGCAAAGAATAATTTTTCCCCGAAAATCGAAAAAATGCCAAGGCTATAGCCCAGGAAAATATCGTTTTTCCGAGGAAAAATAAAGAGTCTCGAAAGCGCTGGTTCACCGCTTATATCGGTTCGCCGGCATGCGTAGACGCCGTTTAACGCGATAAATAAACGACCAGGCAAAGAATAATTTTTCTCCGAAAATCGAAAAAATGCCAAGGCTATAGCCCAGGAAAATATCGTTTTTCCGAGGAAAAATAAAGAGTCTCGAAAGCGCTGGTTCACCGCTTATATCGGTTCGCCGGCATGCGTAGACGCCGTTTAACGCGATAAATAAACGACCAGGCAAAGAATAATTTTTCCCCGAAAATCGAAAAAATGCCAAGGCTATAGCCCAGGAAAATATCGTTTTTCCGAGGAAAAATAAAGGGTCTCGAAAGCGCTGGTTCACCGCATATATGGGTTCGCCGGCATGCATAGACGCCGTTTAACGCGATAAATAAACGATCAGGCAAAGAATAATTATTCTCCGAAAATCGAAAAAATGCCAAGGCTATAGCCCATGAAAATATCGTTTTTCCGAGGAAAAATGAAGGGTCTCGAAAGCGCTGGTTCACCGCATATATGGGTTCGCCGGCATGCATAGACGCCGTTTAACGCGATAAATAAACGACCAGGCAAAGAATAATTTTTCTCCGAAAATCGAAAAAATGCCAAGGTTATATAGCCCAGGAAAATATCGTTTTTCCGAGGAAAAATAAAGGGTCTCGAAAGCGCTGGTTCACCGCATATATGGGTTCGCCGGCATGCGTAGACGCCGTTTAACGCGATAAATAAACGATCAGGCAAAGAATAATTATTCTCCGAAAATCGAAAAAATGCCAAGGCTATAGCCCATGAAAATATCGTTTTTCCGAGGAAAAATGAAGGGTCTCGAAAGCGCTGGTTCACCGCATATATCGGTTCGCCGGCATGCGTAGACGCCGTTTAACGCGAGAAATAAACGACCAGGCAAAGAATAATTTTTCTCCGAAAATCAAAAAATGCCAAGGCTATAGCCCATGAAAATATCGTTTTTCCGAGGAAAAATGAAGGGTCTCGAAAGCGCTGGTTCACCGCATATATCGGTTCGCCGGCATGCGTAGACGCCGTTTAACGCGAGAAATAAACGACCAGGCAAAGAATAATTTTTCTCCGAAAATCAAAAAATGCCAAGGTTATATAGCCCAGGAAAATATCGTTTTTCCGAGGAAAAATAAAGGGTCTCGAAAGCGCTGGTTCACCGCATATATGGGTTCGCCGGCATGCGCAGACGCCGTTAAACGCGATAAATAAACGACCAGGCAAAGAATAATTTTTCTCCGAAAATCGAAAAAATGCCAAGGCTATAGCCCAGGAAAATATCGATTTCCGAGGAAAAATAAAGGGTCTCGAAAGCGCTGGTTCACCGCTTATATCGGTTCGCCAGCATGCGTAGACGCCGTTTAACGCGATAAATAAACGACCAGGCAAAGAATAATTTTTCTCCGAAAATCGAAAAAATGCCAAGGCTTTAGCCCAGGAAAATATCGTTTTTCCGAGGAAAAATAAAGGGTCTCGAAAGCGCTGGTTCACCGCATATATCGTTTCGCCGGCATGCGTAGACCCCGTTTAACGCGAGAAATAAACGACCAGGCAAAGAATAATTTTTCTCCGAAAATCAAAAAATGCCAAGGTTATATAGCCCAGGAAAATATCGTTTTTCCGAGGAAAAATAAAGAGTCTCGAAAGCGCTGGTTCACCGCATATATCAGTTCGCCGGCATGCGTAGACCCCGTTTAATGCGATAAATAAACGACCAGGCAAAGAATAATTTTTCTCCGAAAATCAAAAAATGCCAAGGTTATATAGCCCAGGAAAATATCGTTTTTCCGAGGAAAAATAAAGAGTCTCGAAAGCGCTGCTTCACCGCTTATATCGGTTCGCCGGCATGCGTAGACCCCGTTTAACGCGATAAATAAACGATCAGGCAAAGAATAATTTTTCCCCGAAAATCGAAAAAATGCCAAGGCTATAGCCCAGGAAAATATCGTTTTTCCGAGGAAAAATAAAGGGTCTCGAAAGCGCTGGTTCACCGCATATATGGGTTCGCCGGCATGCGCAGACGCCGTTAAACGCGATAAATAAACGACCAGGCAAAGAATAATTTTTCTCCGAAAATCGAAAAAATGCCAAGGCTATAGCCCAGGAAAATATCGATTTCCGAGGAAAAATAAAGGGTCTCGAAAGCGCTGGTTCACCGCTTATATCGGTTCGCCAGCATGCGTAGACGCCGTTTAACGCGATAAATAAACGACCAGGCAAAGAATAATTTTTCTCCGAAAATCGAAAAAATGCCAAGGCTATAGCCCAGGAAAATATCGTTTCTCCGAGGAAAAATAAAGGGTCTCGAAAGCGCTGGTTCACCGCTTATATCGGTTCGCCGGCATGCGTAGACGCCGTTTAACGCGATAAATAAACGACCAGGCAAAGAATAATTTTTCTCCAAAAATCGAAAAAATGCCAAGGCTATATAGGGCCCAGGAAAATATCGTTTTTCCGAGGAAAAATAAAGAGTCTCGAAAGCGCTGGTTCACCGCATATATGGGTTCGCCGGCATGCGCAGACGCCGTTAAACGCGATAAATAAACGACCAGGCAAAGAATAATTTTTCTCCGAAAATCGAAAAAATGCCAAGGCTATAGCCCAGGAAAATATCGATTTCCGAGGAAAAATAAAGGGTCTCGAAAGCGCTGGTTCACCGCTTATATCGGTTCGCCAGCATGCGTAGACGCCGTTTAACGCGATAAATAAACGACCAGGCAAAGAATAATTTTTCTCCGAAAATCGAAAAAATGCCAAGGCTATAGCCCAGGAAAATATCGTTTCTCCGAGGAAAAATAAAGGGTCTCGAAAGCGCTGGTTCACCGCTTATATCGGTTCGCCGGCATGCGTAGACGCCGTTTAACGCGATAAATAAACGACCAGGCAAAGAATAATTTTTCTCCAAAAATCGAAAAAATGCCAAGGCTATATAGGGCCCAGGAAAATATCGTTTTTCCGAGGAAAAATAAAGAGTCTCGAAAGCGCTGGTTCACCGCATATATGGGTTCGCCGGCATGCGCAGACGCCGTTAAACGCGATAAATAAACGACCAGGCAAAGAATAATTTTTCTCCGAAAATCGAAAAAATGCCAAGGCTATAGCCCAGGAAAATATCGATTTCCGAGGAAAAATAAAGGGTCTCGAAAGCGCTGGTTCACCGCTTATATCGGTTCGCCAGCATGCGTAGACGCCGTTTAACGCGATAAATAAACGACCAGGCAAAGAATAATTTTTCTCCGAAAATCGAAAAAATGCCAAGGCTATAGCCCAGGAAAATATCGTTTCTCCGAGGAAAAATAAAGGGTCTCGAAAGCGCTGGTTCACCGCTTATATCGGTTCGCCGGCATGCGTAGACGCCGTTTAACGCGATAAATAAACGACCAGGCAAAGAATAATTTTTCTCCAAAAATCGAAAAAATGCCAAGGCTATATAGGGCCCAGGAAAATATCGTTTTTCCGAGGAAAAATAAAGAGTCTCGAAAGCGCTGGTTCACCGCATATATGGGTTCGCCGGCATGCGCAGACGCCGTTATACGCGATAAATAAACGACCAGGCAAAGAATAATTTTTCTCCGAAAATCGAAAAAATGCCAAGGCTATAGCCCAGGAAAATATCGATTTCCGAGGAAAAATAAAGAGTCTCGAAAGCGCTGGTTCACCGCTTATATCGGTTCGCCAGCATGCGTAGACGCCGTTTAACGCGATAAATAAACGACCAGGCAAAGAATAATTTTTCCCCGAAAATCGAAAAAATGCCAAGGCTATAGCCCAGGAAAATATCGTTTTTCCGAGGAAAAATAAAGGGTCTCGAAAGCGCTGGTTCACCGCTTATATCGGTTCGCCGGCATGCGTAGACGCCGTTTAACGCGATGAATAAACGACCAGGCAAAGAATAATTTTTCTCCGAAAATCGAAAAAATGCCAAGGCTATAGCCCAGGAAAATATCGTTTTTCCGAGGAAAAATAAAGAGTCTCGAAAGCGCTGGTTCACCGCTTATATCGGTTCGCCGGCATGCGTAGACCCCGTTTAACGCGATAAATTAACGATCAGGCAAAGAATACTTTTTCTCCGAAAATCGAAAAAATGCCAATGCTATACCCAGGAAAATATCGTTTTTCCGAGGAAAAATAAAGTGTCTCGAAAGCGCTGGTTCTCCGCTTATATCGCTTCGCCGGCATGCGTAGACGCCGTTTAACGCGATAAATAAACGATCAGGCAAAGAATAATTTTTCTCCGAAAATCGAAAAAATGCCAAGGCTATAGCCCAGGAAAATATCGTTTTTCCGAGGAAAAGTAAAGCGTCTCGAAAGCGCTGGTTCACCGCTTATATCGGTTCGCCGGCATGCGTAGACCCCGTTTAATGCGATAAATAAACGATCAGGCAAAGAATAATTTTTCCCCGAAAATCGAAAAAATGCCAAGGCTCTAGCCCAGGAAAATATCGTTTTTCCGAGGAAAAATAAAGAGTCTCGAAAGCGCTGGTTCACCGCTTATATCGGTTCGCCGGCATGCGTAGACCCCGTTTAACGCGATAAATAAACGACCACGCAAAGAATAATTTTTCTCCGAAAATCGAAAAAATGCCAAGGCTATAGCCCAGGAAAATATCGTTTTTCCGAGGAAAAATAAAGAGTCTCGAAAGCGCTGGTTCACCGCATATATCGGTTCGCCGGCATGCGTAGAACCCGTTTAACGCGATAAATAAACGATCAGGCAAAGAATAATTTTCCTCCAAAAATCGAAAAAATGCTAAGGCTATATTGCCCAGGAAAATATCGTTTTTCCGAGGAAAAGTAAAGCGTCTCGAAAGCGCTGGTTCACCGCTTATATCGGTTCGCCGGCATGCGTAGACCCCGTTTAATGCGATAAATAAACGATCAGGCAAAGAATAATTTTTCTCCGAAAATCGAAAAAATGCCAAGGCTATAGCCCAGGAAAATATCGTTTTTCCGAGGAAAAATAAAGAGTCTCGAAAGCGCTGGTTCACCGCTTATATCGGTTCGCCGGCATGCGTAGACGCCGTTTAACGCGATGAATAAACGACCAGGCAAAGAATAATTTTTCTCCGAAAATCGAAAAAATGCCAAGGCTATAGCCCAGGAAAATATCGTTTTTCCGAGGAAAAGTAAAGCGTCTCGAAAGCGCTGGTTCACCGCTTATATCGGTTCGCCGGCATGCGTAGACCCCGTTTAATGCGATAAATAAACGATCAGGCAAAGAATAATTTTTCTCCGAAAATCGAAAAAATGCCAAGGCTATAGCCCAGGAAAATATCGTTTTTCCGAGGAAAAATAAAGAGTCTCGAAAGCGCTGGTTCACCGCTTATATCGGTTCGCCGGCATGCGTAGACGCCGTTTAACGCGATGAATAAACGACCAGGCAAAGAATAATTTTTCTCCGAAAATCGAAAAAATGCCAAGGCTATAGCCCAGGAAAATATCGTTTTTCCGAGGAAAAATAAAGAGTCTCGAAAGCGCTGGTTCACCACATATATCGGTTCGCCGGCATGCGTAGACCCCGTTTAACGCGATAAATAAACGACCACGCAAAGAATAATTTTTCTCCGAAAATCGAAAAAATGACAAGGCTATAGCCCAGGAAAATATCGTTTCTCCGAGGAAAAATAAAGGGTCTCGAAAGCGCTGGTTCACCGCTTATATCGGTTCGCCGGCATGCGTAGACGCCGTTTAACGCGATAAATAAACGACCAGGCAAAGAATAATTTTTCTCCAAAAATCGAAAAAATGCCAAGGCTATATAGGGCCCAGGAAAATATCGTTTTTCCGAGGAAAAATAAAGAGTCTCGAAAGCGCTGGTTCACCGCATATATGGGTTCGCCGGCATGCGCAGACGCCGTTAAACGCGATAAATAAACGACCAGGCAAATAATAATTTTTCTCCGAAAATCGAAAAAATGCCAAGGCTATAGCCCAGGAAAATATCGATTTCCGAGGAAAAATAAAGAGTCTCGAAAGCGCTGGTTCACCGCTTATATCGGTTCGCCAGCATGCGTAGACGCCGTTTAACGCGATAAATAAACGACCAGGCAAAGAATAATTTTTCCCCGAAAATCGAAAAAATGCCAAGGCTATAGCCCAGGAAAATATCGTTTTTCCGAGGAAAAATAAAGGGTCTCGAAAGCGCTGGTTCACCGCTTATATCGGTTCGCCGGCATGCGTAGACGCCGTTTAACGCGATGAATAAACGACCAGGCAAAGAATAATTTTTCTCCGAAAATCGAAAAAATGCCAAGGCTATAGCCCAGGAAAATATCGTTTTTCCGAGGAAAAATAAAGAGTCTCGAAAGCGCTGGTTCACCGCTTATATCGGTTCGCCGGCATGCGTAGACCCCGTTTAACGCGATAAATTAACGATCAGGCAAAGAATAATTTTTCTCCGAAAATCGAAAAAATGCCAAGGCTATAGCCCAGGAAAATATCGATTTCCGAGGAAAAATAAAGGATCTCGAAAGCGCTGGTTCACCGCATATATCGGTTCGCTGGCATGCGTAGACCCCCTTTAACGCGATAAATAAACGACCAGGCAAAGAATAATTTTTCTCCGAAAATCGAAAAAATGCCAAGGCTATAGCCCAGGAAAATATCGTTTTTCCGAGGAAAAATAAAGAGTCTCGAAAGCGCTGGTTCACCGCTTATATCGGTTCGCCGGCATGCGTAGACCCCGTTTAACGCGATAAATTAACGATCAGGCAAAGAATACTTTTTCTCCGAAAATCGAAAAAATGCCAATGCTATACCCAGGAAAATATCGTTTTTCCGAGGAAAAATAAAGTGTCTCGAAAGCGCTGGTTCTCCGCTTATATCGCTTCGCCGGCATGCGTAGACGCCGTTTAACGCGATAAATAAACGATCAGGCAAAGAATAATTTTTCTCCGAAAATCGAAAAATGCCAAGGCTATAGCCCAGGAAAATATCGTTTTTCCGAGGAAAAGTAAAGCGTCTCGAAAGCGCTGGTTCACCGCTTATATCGGTTCGCCGGCATGCGTAGACCCCGTTTCATGCGATAAATAAACGATCAGGCAAAGAATAATTTTTCCCCGAAAATCGAAAAAATGCCAAGGCTCTAGCCCAGGAAAATATCGTTTTTCCGAGGAAAAATAAAGAGTCTCGAAAGCGCTGGTTCACCGCTTATATCGGTTCGCCGGCATGCGTAGACCCCGTTTAACGCGATAAATAAACGACCACGCAAAGAATAATTTTTCTCCGAAAATCGAAAAAATGCCAAGGCTATAGCCCAGGAAAATATCGTTTTTCCGAGGAAAAATAAAGAGTCTCGAAAGCGCTGGTTCACCGCATATATCGGTTCGCCGGCATGCGTAGAACCCGTTTAACGCGATAAATAAACGATCAGGCAAAGAATAATTTTCCTCCGAAAATCGAAAAAATGCTAAGGCTATATAGCCCAGGAAAATATCGTTTTTCCGAGGAAAAGTAAAGCGTCTCGAAAGCGCTGGTTCACCGCTTATATCGGTTCGCCGGCATGCGTAGACCCCGTTTAATGCGATAAATAAACGATCAGGCAAAGAATAATTTTTCTCCGAAAATCGAAAAAATGCCAAGGCTATAGCCCAGGAAAATATCGTTTTTCCGAGGAAAAATAAAGAGTCTCGAAAGCGCTGGTTCACCGCTTATATCGGTTCGCCGGCATGCGTAGACGCCGTTTAACGCGATGAATAAACGACCAGGCAAAGAATAATTTTTCTCCGAAAATCGAAAAAATGCCAAGGCTATAGCCCAGGAAAATATCGTTTTTCCGAGGAAAAATAAAGAGTCTCGAAAGCGCTGGTTAACCGCATATATCGGTTCGCCGGCATGTGTAGACCCCGTTTAACGCGATAAAAAAACGATCAGGCAAAGAATAATTTTTCCCCGAAAATCGAAAAAATGCCAAGGCTATAGCCCAGGAAAATATCGTTTTTCCGAGGAAAAGTAAAGCGTCTCGAAAGCGCTTGTTCACCGCTTATATCGGTTCGCCGGCATGCGTAGACGCCGTTTAACGCGATAAATAAACGACCAGGCAAAGAATAATTTTTACCCGAAAATCGAAAAAATGCCAAGGCTATAGCCCAGGAAAATATCGTTTTTCCGAGGAAAAATGAAGGGTCTCGAAAGCGCTGGTTCACCGCTTATATCGGTTCGCCGGCATGCGTAGACGCCGTTTAACGCGATAAATAAACGATCAGGCAAAGAATAATTTTTCTCCGAAAATCGAAAAAATGCCAAGGCTATAGCCCAGGAAAATATCGTTTTTCCGAGGAAAAATAAAGAGTCTCCGACAGTAGTTGTCAGCCAGCGTTGGCTAGGAAACTGTCTAACGTCCTTCGCCCCAGCGTATATGCTGGCCAGTCACACAGTATGCGTTGCAGTGTTTCGGGAATCTGGCAGTGTTCACAATTAGGGCTGTTCGATTGGCCGATGAGTGTGCGTAGCGACGGGTGAAAGCAAAGCCCAGGAAAATATCGTTTTTCCGAGGAAAAATAAAGAGTCTCGAAAGCGCTGGTTCACCGCTTATATCGGTTCGCCGGCATGCGTAGACGCCGTAGACGCGATAAATAAACGACCAGGCAAAGAATAATTTTTCCCAGAAAATCGAAAAAATGCCAAGGCTATAGCCCAGGAAAATATCGTTTTTCCGAGGAAAAATAAAGGGTCTCGAAAGCGCTGGTTCACCGCTTATATCGGTTCGCCGGCATGCGTAGACCCCGTTTAATGCGATAAATAAACGATCAGGCAAAGAATAATTTTTCTCCGAAAATCGAAAAAATGCCAAGGCTATAGCCCAGGAAAATATCGTTTTTCCGAGGAAAAATAAAGAGTCTCGAAAGCGCTGGTTCACCGCTTATATCGGTTCGCCGGCATGCGTAGACGCCGTTTAACGCGATAAATAAACGACCAGGCAAAGAATAATTTTTCTCCGAAAATCGAAAAAATGCCAAGGCTATAGCCCAGGAAAATATCGTTTTTCCGAGGAAAAATAAAGAGTCTCCAAAGCGCTGGTTCACCGCTTATATCGGTTCGCCGGCATGCGTAGACGCCGTTTAACGCGATAAATAAACGACCAGGCAAAGAATAATTTTTCTCTGAAAATCGAAAAAATGCCAAGGCTATATATAGCCCATGAAAATATCGTTTTTCCGAGGAAAAATAAAGAGTCTCGAAAGCGCTGGTTCACCGCATATATCGGTTCGCCGGCATGCGTAGACCCCGTTTAACGCGATAAATAAACGACCAGGCAAAGAATAATTTTTCTCCGAAAATCGAAAAAATGCCAAGGCTATAGCCCAGGAAAATATCGTTTTTCCGAGGAAAAATAAAGAGTCTCCGACAGTAGTTGTCAGCCAGCGTTGGCTAGGAAACTGTCTAACGTCCTTCGCCCCAGCGTATATGCTGGCCAGTCACACAGTATGCGTTGCAGTGTTTCGGGAATCTGGCAGTGTTCACAATTAGGGCTGTTCGATTGGCCGATGAGTGTGCGTAGCGACGGGTGAAAGCAAAGCCCAGGAAAATATCGTTTTTCCGAGGAAAAATAAAGAGTCTCGAAAGCGCTGGTTCACCGCTTATATCGGTTCGCCGGCATGCGTAGACGCCGTAGACGCGATAAATAAACGACCAGGCAAAGAATAATTTTTCCCCGAAAATCGAAAAAATGCCAAGGCTATAGCCCAGGAAAATATCGTTTTTCCGAGGAAAAATAAAGAGTCTCGAAAGCGCTGGTTCACCGCTTATATCGGTTCGCCGGCATGCGTAGACGCCGTTTAAGGCGATGAATAAACGACCAGGCAAAGAATAATTTTTCTCCGAAAATCGAAAAAATGCCAAGGCTATAGCCCAGGAAAATATCGTTTTTCCGAGGAAAAATAAAGAGTCTCGAAAGCGCTGGTTCACCGCTTATATCGGTTCGCCGGCATGCGTAGACCCCGTTTAATGCGATAAATAAACGACCAGGCAAAGAATAATTTTTCTCCGAAAATCGAAAAAATGCCAAGGCTATAGCCCAGGAAAATATCGTTTTTCCGAGGAAAAATAAAGAGTCTGGAAAGCGCTGGTTCACCGCTTATATCGGTTCGCCGGCATGCGTAGACGCCGTTTAAGGCGATGAATAAACGACCAGGCAAAGAATAATTTTTCTCCGAAAATCGAAAAAATGCCAAGGCTATAGCCCAGGAAAATATCGTTTTTCCGAGGAAAAATAAAGAGTCTCGAAAGCGCTGGTTCACCGCTTATATCGGTTCGCCGGCATGCGTAGACCCCGTTTAATGCGATAAATAAACGACCAGGCAAAGAATAATTTTTCTCCGAAAATCGAAAAAATGCCAAGGCTATAGCCCAGGAAAATATCGTTTTTCCGAGGAAAAATAAAGAGTCTCGAAAGCGCTGGTTCACCGCTTATATCGGTTCGCCGGCATGCGTAGACGCCGTTTAAGGCGATGAATAAACGACCAGGCAAAGAATAATTTTTCTCCGAAAATCGAAAAAATGCCAAGGCTATAGCCCAGGAAAATATCGTTTTTCCGAGGAAAAATAAAGAGTCTCGAAAGCGCTGGTTCACCGCTTATATCGGTTCGCCGGCATGCGTAGACGCCGTTTAACGCGATAAATAAACGAACAGGCAAAGAATAATTTTTCTCCGAAAATCGAAAAAATGCCAAGGCTATAGCGCAGGAAAATATCGTTTTTCCGAAGAAAAATAAAGAGTCTCGAAAGCGCTGGTTCACCGCTTATATCGGTTCGCCGGCATGCGTAGACGCCGTTTAAGGCGATGAATAAACGACCAGGCAAAGAATAATTTTTCTCCGAAAATCGAAAAAATGCCAAGGCTATAGCCCAGGAAAATATCGTTTTTCCGAGGAAAAATAAAGAGTCTCGAAAGCGCTGGTTCACCGCTTATATCGGTTCGCCGGCATGCGTAGACGCCGTAGACGCGATAAATAAACGACCAGGCAAAGAATAATTTTTCCCCGAAAATCGAAAAAATGCCAAGGCTATAGCCCAGGAAAATATCGTTTTTCCGAGGAAAAATAAAGGGTCTCGAAAGCGCTGGTTCACCGCTTATATCGGTTCGCCGGCATGCGTAGACGCCGTTTAACGCGATAAATAAACGACGAGGCAAAGAATATTTTTTCTCCGAAAATCGAAAAAATGCCAAGGCTATAGCCCAGGAAAATATCGTTTTTCCGAGGAAAAGTAAAGCGTCTCGAAAGCGCTTGTTCACCGCTTATATCGGTTCGCCGGCATGCGTAGACGCCGTTTAACGCGATAAATAAACGACCAGGCAAAGAATAATTTTTACCCGAAAATCGAAAAAATGCCAAGGCTATAGCCCAGGAAAATATCGTTTTTCCGAGGAAAAATGAAGGGTCTCGAAAGCGCTGGTTCACCGCTTATATCGGTTCGCCGGCATGCGTAGACGCCGTTTAACGCGATAAATAAACGATCAGGCAAAGAATAATTTTTCTCCGAAAATCGAAAAAATGCCAAGGCTATAGCCCAGGAAAATATCGTTTTTCCGAGGAAAAATAAAGAGTCTCCGACAGTAGTTGTCAGCCAGCGTTGGCTAGGAAACTGTCTAACGTCCTTCGCCCCAGCGTATATGCTGGCCAGTCACACAGTATGCGTTGCAGTGTTTCGGGAATCTGGCAGTGTTCACAATTAGGGCTGTTCGATTGGCCGATGAGTGTGCGTAGCGACGGGTGAAAGCAAAGCCCAGGAAAATATCGTTTTTCCGAGGAAAAATAAAGAGTCTCGAAAGCGCTGGTTCACCGCTTATATCGGTTCGCCGGCATGCGTAGACGCCGTAGACGCGATAAATAAACGACCAGGCAAAGAATAATTTTTCCCCGAAAATCGAAAAAATGCCAAGGCTATAGCCCAGGAAAATATCGTTTTTCCGAGGAAAAATAAAGAGTCTCGAAAGCGCTGGTTCACCGCTTATATCGGTTCGCCGGCATGCGTAGACGCCGTTTAAGGCGATGAATAAACGACCAGGCAAAGAATAATTTTTCTCCGAAAATCGAAAAAATGCCAAGGCTATAGCCCAGGAAAATATCGTTTTTCCGAGGAAAAATAAAGAGTCTCGAAAGCGCTGGTTCACCGCTTATATCGGTTCGCCGGCATGCGTAGACCCCGTTTAATGCGATAAATAAACGACCAGGCAAAGAATAATTTTTCTCCGAAAATCGAAAAAATGCCAAGGCTATAGCCCAGGAAAATATCGTTTTTCCGAGGAAAAATAAAGAGTCTGGAAAGCGCTGGTTCACCGCTTATATCGGTTCGCCGGCATGCGTAGACGCCGTTTAAGGCGATGAATAAACGACCAGGCAAAGAATAATTTTTCTCCGAAAATCGAAAAAATGCCAAGGCTATAGCCCAGGAAAATATCGTTTTTCCGAGGAAAAATAAAGAGTCTCGAAAGCGCTGGTTCACCGCTTATATCGGTTCGCCGGCATGCGTAGACCCCGTTTAATGCGATAAATAAACGACCAGGCAAAGAATAATTTTTCTCCGAAAATCGAAAAAATGCCAAGGCTATAGCCCAGGAAAATATCGTTTTTCCGAGGAAAAATAAAGAGTCTCGAAAGCGCTGGTTCACCGCTTATATCGGTTCGCCGGCATGCGTAGACGCCGTTTAAGGCGATGAATAAACGACCAGGCAAAGAATAATTTTTCTCCGAAAATCGAAAAAATGCCAAGGCTATAGCCCAGGAAAATATCGTTTTTCCGAGGAAAAATAAAGAGTCTCGAAAGCGCTGGTTCACCGCTTATATCGGTTCGCCGGCATGCGTAGACGCCGTTTAACGCGATAAATAAACGAACAGGCAAAGAATAATTTTTCTCCGAAAATCGAAAAAATGCCAAGGCTATAGCGCAGGAAAATATCGTTTTTCCGAAGAAAAATAAAGAGTCTCGAAAGCGCTGGTTCACCGCTTATATCGGTTCGCCGGCATGCGTAGACGCCGTTTAAGGCGATGAATAAACGACCAGGCAAAGAATAATTTTTCTCCGAAAATCGAAAAAATGCCAAGGCTATAGCCCAGGAAAATATCGTTTTTCCGAGGAAAAATAAAGAGTCTCGAAAGCGCTGGTTCACCGCTTATATCGGTTCGCCGGCATGCGTAGACGCCGTAGACGCGATAAATAAACGACCAGGCAAAGAATAATTTTTCCCCGAAAATCGAAAAAATGCCAAGGCTATAGCCCAGGAAAATATCGTTTTTCCGAGGAAAAATAAAGGGTCTCGAAAGCGCTGGTTCACCGCTTATATCGGTTCGCCGGCATGCGTAGACGCCGTTTAACGCGATAAATAAACGACGAGGCAAAGAATATTTTTTCTCCGAAAATCGAAAAAATGCCAAGGCTATAGCCCAGGAAAATATCGTTTTTCCGAGGAAAAATAAAGGGTCTCGAAAGCGCTGGTTCACCGCTTATATCGGTTCGCCGGCATGCGTAGACGCCGTTTAATGCGATAAATAAACGACCAGGCAAAGAATAATTTTTCTCCGAAAATCGAAAAAATGCCAAGGCTATAGCCCAGGAAAATATCGTTTTTCCGAGGAAAAATAAAGAGTCTCGAAAGCGCTGGTTCACCGCTTATATCGGTTCGCCGGCATGCGTAGATGCCGTAGACGCGATAAATAAACGACCAGGCAAAGAATAATTTTTCTCCGAAAATCGAAAAAATGCCAAGGCTATAGCCCAGGAAAATATCGTTTTTCCGAGGAAAAATAAAGAGTCTCGAAAGCGCTGGTTCACCGCTTATATCGGTTCGCCGGCATGCGTAGACGCCGTTTAATGCGATAAATAAACGACCAGGCAAAGAATAATTTTTCTCCGAAAATCGAAAAAATGCCAAGGCTATAGCCCAGGAAAATGTCGTTTTTCAGAGGAAAAATAAAGAGTCTCGAAAGCGCTGGTTCACCGCTTATATCGGTTCGCCGGCATGCGTAGACGCCGTAGACGCGATAAATAAACGACCAGGCAAAGAATAATTTTTCTCCGAAAATCGAAAAAATGCCCAGGAAAATATCGTTTTTCCGAGGAAAAATAAAGAGTCTCGAAAGCGCTGGTTCACCGCTTATATCGGTTCGCCGGCATGCGTAGACGCCGTTTAACGCGATAAATAAACGACCAGGCAAAGAATAATTTTTCTCCGAAAATCGAAAAAATGCCAAGGCTATAGCCCAGGAAAATATCGTTTTTCCGAGGAAAAATAAAGAGTCTCGAAAGCGCTGGTTCACCGCTTATATCGGTTCGCCGGCATGCGTAGACCCCGTTTAATGCGATAAATAAACGATCAGGCAAAGAATAATTTTTCTCCGAAAATCGAAAAAATGCCAAGGCTTTAGCCCAGGAAAATATCGTTTTTCCGAGGAAAAATAAAGAGTCTCGAAAGCGCTGGTTCTCCGCTTATATCGCTTCGCCGGCATGAGTAGACGCCGTTTAACGCGATAAATAAACGATCAGGCAAAGAATAATTTTTCTCCGAAAATCGAAAAAATGCCAAGGCTATAGCCCATGAAAATATCGTTTTTCCGAGGAAAAATAAAGAGTCTCGAAAGCGCTGGTTCACCGCATATATCGGTTCGCCGGCATGCGTAGACCCCGTTTAACGCGATAAATAAACGACCAGGCAAAGAATAATTTTTCTCCGAAAATCGAAAAAATGCCAAGGCTATAGCCCAGGAAAATATCGTTTTTCCGAGGAAAAATAAAGAGTCTCGAAAGCGCTGGTTCACCGCTTATATCGGTTCGCCGGCATGCGTAGACGCCGTTTAACGCGATGAATAAACGACCAGGCAAAGAATAATTTTTCTCCGAAAATCGAAAAAATGCCAAGGCTATAGCCCAGGAAAATATCGTTTTTCCGAGGAAAAATAAAGGGTCTCGAAAGCGCTGGTTCACCGCTTATATCGGTTCGCCGGCATGCGTAGACGCCGTTTAACGCGATAAATAAACGACGAGGCAAAGAATATTTTTTCTCCGAAAATCGAAAAAATGCCAAGGCTATAGCCCAGGAAAATGTCGTTTTTCCGAGGAAAAATAAAGTGTCTCGAAAGCGCTGGTTCTCCGCTTATATCGCTTCGCCGGCATGAGTAGACGCCGTTTAACGCGATAAATAAACGATCAGGCAAAGAATAATTTTTCTCCGAAAATCGAAAAAATGCCAAGGCTATAGCCCATGAAAATATCGTTTTTCCGAAGAAAAATAAAGAGTCTCGAAAGCGCTGGTTCACCGCATATATCGGTTCGCCGGCATGCGTAGACGCCGTTTAACGCGATAAATAAACGACCAGGCAAAGAATAATTTTTCTCCGAAAATCGAAAAAATGCCAAGGCTATAGCCCAGGAAAATATCGTTTTTCCGAGGAAAAATAAAGAGTCTCGAAAGCGCTGGTTCACCGCTTATATCGGTTCGCCGGCGTGCGTAGACGCCGTTTAACGCGATGAATAAACGACCAGGCAAAGATTAATTTTTCTCCGAAAATCGAAAAAATGCCAAGGCTATAGCCCAGGAAAATATCGTTTTTCCGAGGAAAAATAAAGAGTCTCGAAAGCGCTGGTTCACCGCTTATATCGGTTCGCCGGCATGCGTAGACGCCGTTTAACGCGATGAATAAACGACCAGGCAAAGAATAATTTTTCTCCGAAAATCGAAAAAATGCCAAGGCTATAGCCCAGGAAAATATCGTTTTTCCGAGGAAAAATAAAGGGTCTCGAAAGTGCTGGTTCACCGCTTATATCGGTTCGCCGGCATGCGTAGACCCCGTTTAATGCGATAAATAAACGACCAGGCAAAGAATAATTTTTCTCCGAAAATCGAAAAAATGCCAAGGCTATAGCCCAGGAAAATATCGTTTTTCCGAGGAAAAATAAAGAGTCTCGAAAGCGCTGGTTCACCGCTTATATCGGTTCGCCGGCATGCGTAGACGCCGTTTAACGCGATGAATAAACGACCAGGCAAAGAATAATTTTTCTCCGAAAATCGAAAAAATGCCAAGGCTATAGCCCAGGAAAATATCGTTTTTCCGAGGAAAAATAAAGAGTCTCGAAAGCGCTGGTTCACCGCTTATATCGGTTCGCCGGCATGCGTAGACGCCGTTTAACGCGATGAATAAACGACCAGGCAAAGATTAATTTTTCTCCGAAAATCGAAAAAATGCCAAGGCTATAGCCCAGGAAAATATCGTTTTTCCGAGGAAAAATAAAGGGTCTCGAAAGCGCTGGTTCACCGCTTATATCGGTTCGCCGGCATGCGTAGACGCCGTTTAACGCGATAAATAAACGACGAGGCAAAGAATATTTTTTCTCCGAAAATCGAAAAAATGCCAAGGCTATAGCCCAGGAAAATGTCGTTTTTCCGAGGAAAAATAAAGGGTCTCGAAAGCGCTGGTTCACCGCCTATATCGGTTCGCCGGCATGCGTAGACGCCGTTTAACGCGATAAATAAACGACCAGGCAAAGAATAATTTTTCCCCGAAAATCCAAAAAATGCCAAGGCTATAGCCCAGGAAAATATCGTTTTTCCGAGGAAAAATAAAGGGTCTCGAAAGCGCTGGTTCACCGCTTATATCGGTTCGCCGGCATGCGTAGACCCCGTTTAACGCGATAAATAAACGATCAGACAAAGAATAATTTTTCCCCGAAAATCGAAAAAATGCCAAGGCTATAGCCCAGGAAAATATCGTTTTTCCGAGGAAAAATAAAGAGTCTCGAAAGCGCTGGTTCACCGCTTATATCGGTTCGCCGGCATGCGTAGACGCCGTTTAACGCGATAAATAAACGACCAGGCAAAGAATAATTTTTCTCCGAAAATCGAAAAAATGCCAAGGCTTATAGCCCAGGAAAATATCGTTTTTCCGAGGAAAAATAAAGAGTCTCGAAAGCGCTGGTTCACCGCATATATCAGTTCGCCGGCTTGCGTAGACCCCGTTTAATGCGATAAATAAACGATCAGGCAAAGAATAATTTTTCTCCGAAAATCGAAAAAATGCCAAGGCTATAGCCCAGGAAAATATCGTTTTTTCGAGGAAAAATAAAGAGTCTCGAAAGCGCTGGTTAACCGCATATATCGGTTCGCCGGCATGTGTAGACCCCGTTTAACGCGATAAATAAACGATCAGGCAAAGAATAATTTTTCCCCGAAAATCGAAAAAATGCCAAGGCTATAGCCCAGGAAAATATCGTTTTTCCGAGGAAAAGTAAAGCGTCTCGAAAGCGCTGGTTCACCGCTTATATCGGTTCGCCGGCATGCGTAGACGCCGTTTAACGCGATAAATAAACGACCAGGCAAAGAATAATTTTTCCCCGAAAATCGAAAAAATGCCAAGGCTATAGCCCAGGAAAATATCGTTTTTCCGAGGAAAAATAAAGGGTCTCGAAAGCGCTGGTTCAACGCATATATCGGTTCGCCGGCATGCGTAGACGCCGTTTAACGCGAGAAATAAACGATCAGGCAAAGAATAATTTTTCTCCGAAAATCGAAAAAATGCAAAGGCTATAGCCCAGGAAAATATCATTTTTCCGAGGAAAAATAAAGGGTCTCGAAAGCGCTGGTTCAACGCATATATCGGTTCGCCGGCATGCGTAGACCCCGTTTAATGCGATAAATAAACGATCAGGCAAAGAATAATTTTTCTCCGAAAATCGAAAAAATGCCAAGGCTATAGCCCAGGAAAATATCGTTTTTCCGAGGAAAAATAAAGAGTCTCCGACAGTAGTTGTCAGCCAGCGTTGGCTAGGAAACTGTCTAACGTCCTTCGCCCCAGCGTATATGCTGGCCAGTCACACAGTATGCGTTGCAGTGTTTCGGGAATCTGGCAGTGTTCACAATTAGGGCTGTTCGATTGGCCGATGAGGTGTGCGTAGCGACGGGTGAAAGCAACGCCGAGCCGAATCCTCTGTAGCAATGATGTTTTGCTCCGTGTAAGCTTCGGGGGCAAACAGAATTTACCGTCTGGGTCAATCATACGTATACGTCTGTGAATGTTGTCATAGTGGGCTCTGTAAGCCTTTGCGAGGTCCTGCACGAGTGCCTTGATCATGGAGTTGGTGTTAAAAATATTATGGGGTTTCACGTGCCAAAACCACTTTCTGATTATGAGGCACGCCGTAGTGGAGGACTCCGGAAAGTTCGACCACCTGGGGTTCTTTAACGTGCACCTAAATCTAAGCACACGGGTGTTTTCGCATTTCGCGAAAACACCATAGCCACTGAGTAACCACGGCGGGTAGTGGAGTTGGTGTCAGGTCGCGAGTAGGCAATCGGTACTTCATCAGAGGAAGAGGAGGCCGATCTTGCCTTACTGTCAGCGCATTTTTCTGACGAAAAATAGCCATTGTGGCGTTTTTCGTCGGAAAAATGATATTTTGCTGGGCTATAGGCTTACCATTTTTTCAATTTTTTTTCTTGGCGGGGGGGGGGAGGAATTATTCTGCACTTAATCGTATATTTATCGCGTTAAACGGCATAAGCACAAGCCTGGGGACTAAAGAAAAGTAAAGCTATAACCCAGGAAATTTCGATTTTTGGGGGATTTCAATATCCTCCGAGAAAGCGCTAATTTGTCGCCTAAATAATTCCCTGTGATAATGCGCGTGCTTGCAAGCGGTTTACGCGAAAAAAATGAAATTATGGGGTTTAACGTGCCAAAACGACTTTCTGATTATGAGGCACGCCGTAGTGGAGGACTCTGGAAATTTCGACCACCTGGGGATCTTTAACGTGCACCTAAATCTAAGTACACGGGTGTTTTCGCATTTCACCTCCATCGAAATGGGGCCGCCATGGCCGGGATTCGATCCCGTGGCCTCGTGCTCAGCAGCCTAACACCATAGCCACTGAGCATCCACGGCGGGTACGGTTAACGCGAAGAATAAACTGATATTAAAAAAAACCGGCCTTTTTGGAAGAAAGGGAAGGCTGTAGGTAAGGCCCTGGAAAATTTCGATTTTGGGGGGTTTTCAATATCGTCCGAAAAAGCACTAATTGGTCGCCTAAATAATTGCCTGCGATAATGTGCGTGCTTACAAGCAGTTTATGCGAAGAATAAACCGGTTATTCAAAATCTACCTTTCTGGAAAAATGAGGTAAGTGCTCCAGGCTCACCATTCTTTGCAGGAATTCCAATTTGTGCTTGTCCGTTGACTCAAGTGGTCATTCAGCGTAAGCTCGCGCATTAGCAGCCGACGTGGCGTTTTGCCGAGCAAGCGCTTTACAGAGAATTGGCTGGACCTGACGTGCCGATATATTGTAATGGGCACTAGGCTTACCTTTTCTTTGCAGCATGTGTAATGTGTGAGTGTCCGTTTCTTCAACCAGTAAATAGGCATCAGCTCATGCATTGCCAGCGGGTGTGATGAGCGCGCCGTACCAGCGCTTTCCAGAGAATTGTTTGGATATGACGTGCCGATATTGTAACTGGCTTCAGACTTACCTTTCTTTGCGGTAGAGCGGATCGGAGCATGGCTGTTTACTAATTGCGTAAATGGACGTGAGCAACTGTATTAGCTATAATTGAGATGTGTATGCGCCTAACCCAGGTGTTTCTTAGATTACTATGGACTTGGATAGTGAGGTTTTAAGTGCTGAATACACCACTGGATTATGAGGAACACCGTAGTGGGGGGACTCCGGTTTCATTTTGACTACCAGGATATCTTTATCGTGCCCCCGATGCACAGGACACGTGGTTTTTGCTTTTTGGCCCCATCGAAACGCGGCCACCACAGCCGAAAGACCATGCCGCGACATCGTGCTGAGCAGCGGAATTCCATAGCCGCTAATCCTTAGCCACGTGTACGTTGACTGGACGCGCTGACACTAACGATCGCTAGACTGCCCTCTTTGTTGGAAAACTAATCTGCGCATGAGCGTCTATTGATCTCGTAAATCAGCGCCAGCAGCTGGATCAGCCGGAGAAGTGATGTATTGCGCCGATTCTGCAATCTCTTGCCAGAGGATTGGTTGGACCAGACGCGCCGACATTGTATAGGGCTAGAGACTTACCTTTCGTTGAGGGAAAGCCAATATTTGAATACGCCTTTATTCATCGCGTAAATTGGCGCCATCAGGTGCCTCAGGAGAGCGTCCGGTTCGTATGCGGGAGGTGCTGGGTTCGAATCCGGGTGCCGCCGGAAAACCCCTTTTCCTTTACGTTGAGAGAGATGTACCACGACGCGGCGCTTTGTTTTTCTTTTATTTTGTCATCTCGAAAGGCGGTCCTGTAAGGAGCTGCAAATGCCTCGTCCCCACCACAGCTAAGGTGAAATAGTCGAGCCTCCGCCCCTGGTGTGGGAGGCACATGAGGGCGGCCGACGGACACCGACCGGTAGCATAGGTGCAGCTGTGGTCCCGTCCTAGTGCTCGGCAACTACTGGAGCTTTAGACGTGTTCCTAAAGACACGCACCTGGTGTGAATGTGATGACATGGGATCGCTAAGACTGCTTTTCATTTTTGGCTAGTTGGGTGGTGTTACGTTGGTCTTTGTTCTTGTCCAGCTAACATGGCGGCCTGTACGGAACTCTCCTGAGCTCCACGTCCATGGAAAGGGGGACGCCTGGCCACTATTGTGCTTGTACCTTTCTTACAAGTCACTGGGCATCCATGGGGCAGGGACCGATCCACGCACTTCCCGCAGCAGAGCTGGGCGTCCTATACAATGGGCCACGATGGCGGATCGCGTGTGCTCTCCCTCCTGCTGTGGGTTGCGGGTATAAGCGCACACATTCGAACCACATGATCCGTGCTGCGCAGACGTCATCACCTTCTGCTTGTGTCACCTTACAGTGGTGGCGCTGCCATCGTCGTTCTAGGACAAATATTGCGACATCCAAGTACTTGACCCAATGCCTGCAAACATCTGTGCATCCCTAATTTGTGACTAAAAGGAACCAAAAATGATAAAGCACTTCGAAAACTACAGACTAGAAGCCAGAACTCCGATCCACCCAAACGCAGCAAGAAGTGGTTATAGTTATAGGATGGTTCGCGATTCCAGAGGATCGGTCATAATCATGTGTAGGCAACAAATAATGAAACCAAGGGAAGCATAGTGCAAATGCATGCATTTATTTGAGGCGCAAAAGGAAAGAGCAGGTAAAGGGAAGTGAGAACTGGGCTGGCTGGCTTTGCTGGCTTGGCTGGCTGGACTTGGCTTGGCTTGGCTTGGCGCGGCTTGGCTTGGCTTGGCTTGGCTTGGCTGGCTGGCGGGCTGGCTGGAACACCGCTTTCACTAGAGGCGCTTTTGTCCCGTTTGAACCACCGAACTAATTGATGGGCGGTAGCGTCTCCCTCTCACACTCTGGAGACTCTGGTTCTATTCCCACCCAGCCCATCTTGCAAGTTGTTTTTATTTACGAGTTGTCTTCCGGGAATTTTCTCTCACGGCCGACGACGGTATGTCCGGACCAGCGGTAGTTCCGGGGACGTCGGTCATCTGCTCGCCGAGCCTGGTACTCGGACGGGACGTCGATGCGTCGCCTAGGAACTGGGACAGGACCCTGAGAGGCGATCTCCGGCCGTCTTCTCCTGGAACGCTGCGCCCCGGCCACCACGTCCTTCTCTGCGCTCGCCTTCTCCAAGATGGCCGCTCCACACGCTCGCTTCACTCCTTCTTCCTCGTCTTTTGTCTTTGTTTACGCTTGTCACTCCTGACAGTTGAAAATGAGGAGAAACAGTGATTAGTGTTATTCTTATCCGGGGAGAACTCTCTGAGAAGCGTCCTTTCTTTTGATTTTAGTTTCCTCTTTTTGTGAATTTGTCTCACTCTAGCTCGGCTGCGTTGAATCCTGATTTCTGGCTGTTTGTGTTATTGCATGGCCTTTTTCTTGTGAGGAGGGTAAAATACATTGATTATGTAGTCTGTCAACTTCCCGAGGAATTAGCACGTAAGAAATGCGTTTTTTTTTTTCTGTAAACGTCTTACACTTTGCCAGCTACTGGAAAATGGCAAAGGTCAACGGCAGCTCCATCGCTCATGGCGACATCTTGGGATGGTTTCTTCAACCCAAACTGGTTAGAGACGTTTTTACAGCGAAGGTATATACCTCTACTCTCCAAGAAAATTTTCTGTCGAAAGCAAAAAAAATCCCCCTTCATGGGCCGATCCCGGAGATGGTGCAATATCGCGCCGAACAGCAGTGGAGGTAAGCAGGCGTTAAGCACTCCCCATACGTAGGGCGATACCGATCCGACCTGCTGCGGAGTGACGCAGGCGTTAAGCACTCACCATACATAGGCCGATCGCGAAGATAGTGCGATACCGGTGCGACCCGCTGCGGAGTAAAGCAAGCGTTAAGTACTTCCCATACATAGGCCGATCGCGAAGATAGTTCAATACCGGTCCGACCCGCTGCAGAGGTGAAGCAGGTGTTAAGCGCTCCCCATACGTAGGGCGATCGCGAAGATAGTGCGATACCGGTCCGACCCGCTGCGGAGTGAAGCAGGCGTTAAGCACTCCCCATACCTAAGCCGATCCCGAAGATAGTGCGATACCGGTCCGACCCACTGCGGAGGTGAAGCAGGCGTTAAGCACTCCCCATACCTAAGCCGATCCCGAAGATAGTGCGATACCGGTCCGACCCACTGCGGAGGTGAAGCAGGCGTTAAGCACTCCCAATACCTAAACCGATCCCGAAGATAGTGCGATACCAGTCCGACCCACTGCGGAGGTGAAGCAGGCGTTAAGCACTCCCCATACCTAAGCCGATCCCGAAGATAATGCGATACCGGTCCGACACACTGCGGTAGTGAAGCAGGCGTTAAGCACTCCCCATAGCTAAGCCGATCCCGAAGATAGTGCGATCCGGTCCGACCAGCTGCGGAGGTAAAGCAGGCGTTAAGCACTCCCCATACGTAGGCCGATCCCGAAGATAGTGCGATACCGGTCCGATGAACTGCGGAGGTGAAGCAGGCGTCAAGCACTCCCCACACGTGGACTGATCACGAAGGTACTGCGACCTCTGTATTGCTCTCTCTCTCTCGGTTTACTGGCGTGGGAGTGCTAGCCAGCCCCGCTATGTGCGTGCATGCGTGTGGGTGTGCGCGTTTGTGTGTTTGCTTCTGTGAACGTATGAACATGCACCACATTAACCCAGACACATTGATATGACATACCATTGACATACCATTTTTGTGTGACGAAGTGTTTGAAGGCATACTGACAACTCGTCATTTTAATGCGAGAGCATTTAGGGCCCCGTGGCGCGGAAAATCTGGCGTTTACTTCCCGCGTCTAAGTGTGGTGAGCGACAAATCATTCCGAACCACGCATGCCCAACCATGAAGGCCTTCCATGTAGCACGGAGTCATTACTGAACTAATTTCTCAAAGTTAAATGCGTCTGAAAAATCCTAAAGAACGACTTGCACGCAGCCTACAGATATGATAGCGTCGGAACGTAATTTGATTATACGAGAAAGCATAATTCTGTTACGAGCGAACTCAAACACAAACCCCTTTTCCAACGTTTCTATCATTCATAGAGCGGCGCGCCTGGTTCCTTGCAGCATCCTCCAGGTGGCGCTGGCATCCGGATCCCACGCAAGAGGCCGCGTTTCTACCAGAAAGTTCGCCTTTGTGTATAGCGTTCGCTGCCAGCGTTTTCCCGGTAAACATTACCGTTACGTAAGCTGCAGCTCCTTGGAAGCGTGAGAAGCAGTCAGGGATCTTCGAAAGCTATCGCGTTCCACACTTCAGGGCGAAGCTGAAGTTTCCTCCAATTTTTTTTTTCTCTAGCCACGGGTGCTATTACCATTTCTTTGAAGCTCGACCTAAGTAATGGACAACACTCAAATACAGTTGTTCTCCGGAGGCACTTAGCAAGAGGGACATTTTCTAGGAAATATATTTCATTTAGTCGGGGGGAACTTGCGTAGCATATGATATTCAGAGTGTCCTCGCGGAGCCCGCTCGAACTCTAGTCACGTGGAACTGCTGTGCCAAGCATAGGGGAACGACCATTTGTTATAACGTTCGGCGCGAAAAATACGAGCACGCGAGAACAACGCCCCTACGCTGGCGTCCACGTGGTTTCAGCGTAGCGCCGACGCGCAGACGGTGTAGGAAGGTCATAAATCGAGCCCGCGCTGCCACGTCTGACGTTAAACTTGCCCGGTTTTCGCGCTCGAGTGCGCATGTTTTCTCGGCGCCCCCTCGGCCGAAGCAGCCGTGTATTGAAAGAATGCTTGTTTTGCCACGTGCTTCCACAAATAATTAATCGATGCTTGGCACGGTGTTGTATAACGCTCCATTTTGTTTTGTAAAACACACTGTTTATCATCTATCGCACCGGGTGCCCAATGATGTGTTAGCAGCTGCGGGAACAACAGAAAAAAACTGAAATACTGCGCAAAAATAAGAAACATGGATTGTTAGAAAATGCGGCATGCGGTGTAATTATCAATGCCTTCCCGAAACTAGAATATCAGCTTTGATAGAGCTGCTTCTTTTCTTACAGGGGAGGGGGGGGGGGGCATGCGATAATTTATGCATTAGCCCGTGGCTGCAGTTATGTTGAGACCTCGTTTGTCGTATCGAGGATATCGCTGCCACTCACACAAGTTGCCGCCTTGCTCCACGGAGCAATCGCACACATTTGGAATATGTAAATAAAGACTGCTGTTTTACGGGCAAAAAAAAACTGGCTGTGCCTTAGCTAAGGTTAAGCCCAGGATGCGAAGCATACTAGCCTTTATTTTAACGCGACAGCATTAAGGAGCTCGTGTCGCAGAAAAGCCGGTGTCGTCGGCGTCGGCTCAGGCGTGCGGCGCTTGCTCAGGCGCACATTTCGTTGTCGTGCCGAACGCTGCGTTGCTCGACGCTCACCGCGTCCAATGTGGGGCACGTAGTCGCTGCGCCGTAGCAAAGCCACCTAGAAACAGTCTCTGTAGCACGCCGCAACCTTCGCTTATTCCAACGAGCAGCTCTGTCTCCAGGAGGCATCTGACCTCGTTAGTGTCTAGCAGAGGCAAGCGCAGCTGCTTATATACCGCCGCGACGCCGCGAGCGACGGCGCGAGTTGGAGCCCCGTTTCTCCTCTGTCGTGACGTCACGGTGTCACGTGGTCAGCCTTGAAGGCGACGCCGTGAGCGACGGCGCGAGTTGAAGCTCCGTTTCTCCTCTGTCGTGACGTCACGGTGTCACGTGGTATTGAAGGCGACACAGCCGCGCCTGAGGAGCTGGGTTGAGCTCTAGTAATATGCTTCGCATAAATCTATGCTCTGATTACAAGGCGCGCTGTAGTGGGGGCTCCGGAATAATTTGAACCCCAGGGGGTTCTTTAAAGTGCACCCAAAGTGCGGCTCAATAGCGTTTTTGTATCCCGCATCCGTGGCAGTGCGGCCGCCGTGGCTAAGCTCGAACCCACGACCTTGCGCACTTCAGCGCAATGCCATGCTCACCACGCTACCGTGGCGCACCCTCAAGCACTTGAACCGTACATTCGTATGCCGGCCACAATGAACCCTGAGTGAAGTCCTTCCGCTTTCTGTTCGGAACCGTGGCGACAGCGCCTCTAGCATTCCAGGAGCATATTAGTCTTTCCCTACGGAAGCCCTTGGTGCACTTTGTTTCAATTCTGTTGCCTCATTGCCTTCTTATTTCGAAAGCTACTATGTGGACACTCCCGCCGTATTTTTGCCGTCGCCGTCGCCGTGATGTTTCGTATAGAGTCCAAGCGCGATAACACCGTCGCCGCGTGTCGTATGTGCTAGCGAAAGCACACGAGGGAAGCAAACGAAAGCGTCTCTATCTGGCGCGTGCGAAGGAAGCGGATAGCAAACGCACCGTGTTCCCTTGTGCGAAAGGCCGTAGGGTGATGGGAAAGAGAGAAGGGGTGGGGGGCGTTGTACTCCGGCGACTGCGCATTTCACGACTGGTCGCAAGGGGAACTGACGATCGCGGCGCAATCTCGCGTGCCATATTTGGAAAAAAGCGGGTAGGCAGCGCAGGAGGGACGGGGTGGGGGGGGGGAGGCTTTGATTGCTTTAAGGGCACATTCACACCGGCGACTTGAGGAGGTCGCGCGACCATTTGCGACTCGCAATCAAAAAGCGACCGAAGGCGACTGATGTTCACACCGGCAAGCCCGGCTGAGCGCGACCCGCAAGTCGCAATCCCGGAGATTATCGTTTTCAGCGAGAACTCTCGGAATCTACGCGGAATTTGAAGGCGACGCCGGAGGAGGCCGGATGTAGACAGACGAAAGATCACTTCCGGTACGCCGCTGATTGGTTTATCAGTTTTGCGACCACGGTCGCACGACTGAAAAATCGCGCAGAGAGCGACTCGCCCAAAATGGTCGCTTTTCGAGAAAGGCGACCGTTTGCGACCGGTCGCAAAGCGACCAACTTGGTCGCGCGACCTCCTCAAGTCGCCGGTGTGAATGTGCCCTAACATGTTCGTACTTTGCACGGTCGCGCGCGGTCGCACGCACCGTATCTCGCAAGGGATCTGCATACGGCTCATACCTTGGTGTGCGCTGTGTTCTCGCCGCCCTTGCGTTGCAGCCGATAGACCGCACGAAGGTCACCTCGCTCGCTGCTGCTGCCGGGCTTGCTCACACCAGCGTTTTGATAACGGGTGTCCGCGCTTGTCGAGTGCGATGTGTTTATGCTTGCTTGTGCGCGCTGACACCACGTTTGTTAATTCAAGCGCATGTTTTTCAAGTCTATACGGCTGATAAAACTAATATCCTTACTTCGCATTGCTGTACAGTAATTAGCTATCGCAATCGATGCTTTGGGTGAGACTGGGACCTTTTGTACAGAGGAAAGCCTTTACACGACAAGGAACCTGAAAGTGCAGAATTACAGCTAGTTCTTCGATACGCCCAAAGAAAGTACGACGAGTAGTTATACCTAAGGAATTGTTTGCGGCACCAGGAGAACTGGTACACTATAGTTCCCAAAGCAAGGATAATTATACCGTTTCTTTTAATCATGAATGATGGGCTCTCTGAAAAAAAAAAGAGAATGGCGTCCTAGAGCTAGAACAAACAATTTCTTGCGTCACATCCTTCAGGATTACGTCATTACACGTCGTTCAAGTGGAAGTATGAGTGCGACAAAGTTGGCTAATTTGTATTGATTCGTAATTGCCCTGTAGTAATTATGGACGTACGACAAACGTACCTTTCATGTAAGGAAAGATGGTCGCTTAGTTCAAGGTTGATTTCCCATGAGGGGAGGTGAGAAACACGCAGTTATTCAGGTACATTCATATTCAGGTATTATTTTTGTCCTAATTATGGACCACGGGGAAAAGAGCGAATTGAAATGGGAAATTTTGTTGCAGGAACAAATGATCTGTGGACACCAGCCAGTATTGATTAGAAAATATATGTACCATAACACTGTAATTCTCATGCAGAAGCTTGAGTCGTCCGTTGGTATTTTTCTCTACTAGTTAATGGCAGCTATATATTATTTAGCTGTCCTGTGTGTGTCCTTGTAGCCCTTTGTTATTTTTCATGATTCTTTCAATGGTGCGTCGACTCTGTTTAGTCTAAGACATTCGCAAAAATTCCAAACATCGCACAAAGAAGTTTTTGTCAGGCAAATACGAAGAATTTTTTTGCATCTGTCCCTATCCTTCGGTATGTATGCGAGAAACAAAAAAAATGTACTACTGCTACTACTACACTAACAAAATTACATCTAATCCTCCAGGCTGATTCACCCCACCACCTATTCAACTTTGTCCGCTCAGGTTGGTCTGAACATGTTGGCAGCCACGTCCCCTTTTCTAATACTCACCGATTCACAAGCTGCTTTCCGAAATTTTCAGAAAGGGAGATTCTCCTTCCAAGTCCTAGAACTCCTCTCAGCAATGGCAAATGAGCACCTACCAAATAAATACATCATTGGTACTCCGGGCAACGAGTCCCTGCTGGGGACTGAGGCAGCCGACGCCTTCGCGTGAGCACATGATCACCTTTCTTTCTCACACGACGTGTGATGACGCCCCAAAATGTACAGTAATATTTTGCAACAGTATATGACAGAAAGAATAACTCACCCGCCACCTCACTTCAACCTAACTAGGGAAGTGGCAGTAACATTCAGGAAATCACAAACCAATATCTACGTCCTTGGTATCTTACTGCACCGAATCTCAACCACTGAGCACTCATACATCTGCAAGATCTGTAATGTCCTATACACCCTATGTTATAAGGTATGCGGATATGTAGAAATACATGGCGCAGTAGACCATCGAACCACTAACTGAGGAGCAGTGGGAGGCGAAGCTAATATACAGGACCCGAACAAACAGCACAGCCAGATCGAATGGGCGCGGCAGATGGCCATGGCCCGTGGCTACCTGGAATAAGGAGGCCGCCCACCTAAGGCGCACACTGCGCTTGCTCAGAATGAGAGTTTATTCTCTTTCTCTCTCTCTTTTTGAACCATATGGATTGCCATACGGCATATTAGGGTTAAATAAATGCGCGTAATACTTCTCCGTAAAGAAACTGATGGTTTAACTCTGGAAAATGACCGTTTCTAGCATGAGGGCTGGTCTGTCCGCATAACGGCACCTCTAAGCAATTTCCTTCTTGTGACCTTTCCTGCTGTGGACACTCACAGCACATGGCGAGCCTCCCCTGCAGCCGCGGGGTTCCAGAACACTTTGGCCACTTCACGGGGCATTCAATTGCTGGGCTCCCGGCCCAGCAATTGAATGCCCCGTGAAGTGGCCAAAGTGTTCTGGAACCCCGCGGCTGCAGGGGAGGCTCGCCATGTGCTGTGACCCGGCCCAGGTCAATCAATCAAGCCAATCAGCCCGAAGTCTCCCTAGTGAGATTTCCTTCACTTTGTTATACATGTCCGTTTCCATTAAAAAATTCGCCGACGATTATGCTTCCCTAATACGAAATTTGGGCGCAGCTCCATACGCGTTTTCTCATTTCGCGATATATTGGCTGTCGCGGTGAATTTGTCTCACGCGGCACGTCGCAGACGGAGCGAAATGTATCGCGAGACACAGCGCGTGGTTGACGCGGGGACACGACTCACAACCGCCGCCGCCACGACACCTCCGCTCATGCAGCGTTTCGTTCGCATACAGACGACGCACGCTCTTCTGGCGCCATCTCGTAGCCATCGCCGCCGCAAAGCCCGTCTTTCGCGGCACTACGGTTTTGTGCTCACACTTTCGCCGCCGCACCTTCCTCCTCCGCTTTTCGCCTCCTGGTTCCGTGCATCCTCCTCCTTCACTTTTCTTCTCGCGCTCTCTCCATAATCACCGTCTTTCATCTGCCGCTGTGCTCCGCGTTCGCTTCCATCTTTCGCTGTGTTCGTTCACTCGGTTACAAGGGACAACGCCGACGCTCACCGCAGGAATGGGCACCTAAGAGCTGCGCGCTAGAAAAAGATGCGTTCATCAAAGAGCAGTCCTGTTTTCTTGTCTCGACGTCACGAAGTGATAAGGCCGGCGCACCCTTCTGCTCTTTAGTCGTCATGTCGTTCCTCTCTTACCAAGAATTAAGCACTCATAATTGCGATTGCCCCCCTGGTGGTATGCTAACTACGTGCACAATAAACCAGCAGTTCTAACGCGTGTACTGCGGCCCTCTCACCACACGCACGTTTCTTGAACCGCTAGAACGAAGTTTAGCCTCAGCGTTTTACCAATCACTTTATTTCTTGCCGTCGACGGTTGTCGATTTACCGAGCAAAAGCTTACCATTAAAGACTAGCTGCAGAAAAATTTCAGTTTGATTAACTTGGTTATATATGAGCACTATATGAAACTGCTGTCTAACATTACCCAAAGTACAGGGCTGCTAAATTGCTAGTTTTTAACTGCCCAGTAAGAGCCGACCCTAGCATATACTGGTTATCAGATATGGCAGTGATCCCAGAACATGACCTCCAAGGTCTTCAACATAACGTGAATTCTAAACGTTCTGGATTCTGCATCATTTCCAGCGAGCGTAGTGACTTCGTTTTACCTTTATTTTTGTTTCGGTATCAAAAATGGCCGTTTTTTACTAGGTTCTGTGACCTATCTCTATCACAAACAAAAATGTTTTGCACTGACGCTGCTGTATGTATATTATCTGAAGCTAGTCCATTGACACGGTCCAAAATGTTGTTGCAAGTCACCTTTAAGGCCTATATCCTTCTTGTTTACAAAACTCGTTGTCATTTCTACGTATTATAGGTTACGATGAATTTGTTTTTTTTTTCGTTCATCTCCTTGCGCAGTTCCTCAGCAGCCACCGGTTATTAAGGACTCCCAAGGCAACCAACTGCGCGCCACAGCAGGGCCTTACGCTGAGGGCGACACCGTGCTGCTGACTTGCGCTGTGCCAGCTGGTATGAAAGCCTAGTTTAACCTTTCCCTTTCCCTCTCAAATCCTTCAATGTGCAAGCGTTTGCGCCTTTCTGTGTCCACAAGACTCCTCCTCGATCACTAGCTCACAGCATCGAACTTCTACATTTGAATTCAACGGTTTTCGTCTACTGCCGCTTCTATAAACACCCACGTGCTACTTCGCCTGCAATCGGAACTCTGCCGCCGTGAAACAACTTTATCGTGTGTTGCAATCAGAAGGACGACACACTTGCGAATGCCTATTCATTCCCAATAGGAATGGCCAACAGTGAGGCATTCAATTTCGCCAGGTATGTCAAGATTAACGAGCACCTTGTGTGCCACTCCCCATTTCTCGATGCTCAACGATGTGCTCTATGAGCTGGACTCAGTCTCTTGTATGACAGACTTAGCTCAGAAGAAAAGATGGCGGGAGCTTTAACTAAGCAGCCTTGCATGTGCAAAGTCACAAAAGTCCTATTGCACTTCCTGATGATGACTGCACTCTGCGAACGCTTGTTACGGTTTGCGAACGTGCATCTGCAAGAGTGTTCACAATGATTGCCTCTTTATTGTTTTTCTTATCCTTCCATTTTCTTGTTTCATTTCATACATTCCCTTCTTCAACGGGCAGTGTAGCCAAATGAATAAATACATCATAGGTTTACCACCCTCCCTCTGCTTCTTCTTTTCTCTCTCCGAATTTGTTTTTTTATTGAGGGTCGTGACACAGACTCAGATGTAAACAGGAGAGTAGTGGTCTTCAAGTTCTTTTCAAAACAGAAACGATATGATGATACTCGAGAGGTGTTCCTTCAGATGCGAACATCGTTCCTGAATATGTTTCGTGAGGACATGTTAAGCAATCTTTATCCTTTGATGTCTTATTACAGATTATAGTGTTATCACTTAAAAACGTCGTCTGTACTCTGCCCCAGCTAATGCACCCGTGATTTGAAAAGTGAGAAAGAGATGCAGAAGGCATTTTCTTAAGTCGGAACGGCCGTCTATCGTAAGCCGTGTGTACAGTAATACTAAATTGTTTGCTCAGCGACGCAGGAAGAGAACAAAGAAGCAAGAAATGGCATCGCAGCTAATGAGTAACACGCCAACTCGGCTACCCTATGATTGGGGAAGGATGAAAAGGGGCAGGAAGTAGACGGGAAACATAGTAAAAGCACGAATAACGCACTCGCATTAGAGTTTACGTCGCGGTCACAGTCGGTCGCAAATTCTAGCTGTATTTGGGAAGTGCTGTAGCGTTCTCTCTCACCTACCTGTCGACACATAGTTATTTTGTAACCAGGGTGCTAGGCAAGCTTCGAAATCTCGAAATCAGAGCGCTGTGTGCATGTCTCAGTGATCAGCATGTGAAAAAAAAAACGGCAATATAACACGTGCCTGCTTCACCCCATGACTCCAACTTACGCCCCTCCTTCTCACATTCCCTGAGCAACACATCGAGCCCCACATCAGCTGTGCCAGCTGTGCCAGCCAACTCCGCGAAATATTTTGAGCGGAGGAAGGAAAGGAATTACCGCAGAGCATTACGCCACACTATCAAAGCCAAACATATCGGCCCAACACGCCATCGCCCCGTGAGACCGCGCGGTAGGTTTTAGTGCTCCCGCTCTGCAAGAAGAGCTACGACAGGTCAGCCACGCAAGTGCACGTCGATTAAACAAACTACAGGAAACCAAACATTCTCTGGCAGGGCACTGAGTCTCAGAGGTCACACACTGAACCGATACTACGAGGCAAAACGCGCCGGGAATGGCTTCATATACAGTTCGCTGGCCAAGATAGGACGCGTGAGGCAATGCTCTCTTTTAGTTAATTTCCTTCGTCCATACTATTTTGCCTTTTCTGTACGCAGCTGGCCACAAACTCACGCTCGCCTGGAGGCGAAACGGCCAACCCCTGGGATCAACAGCAGCTACCGTCGCGACGCCTAGCGGAGGTTGGGAGAACCATCTCGACCTCGGTCCTTTGTTCCGCGAGGACTTGTTCGCGAACGTCAGCTGCGTGGCCACCAGTGACGTCACGCTGCCTGCAGAAAGCTCGGTGCTTATCGACATGTTCCGTAAGTACGTACAAACTGCACAAGTGGAATGTCTGAATCGTGTTACCAGTGCGCGGATAACGCTTCTCTTCAATGTTATCATCTCATAACACGCGATGTACCGTTACAGGCATCGGCTAACGCGTGTCGTCTTAATTTGCGATGCCGCGGCACTCGCCGCCTGCGCTGAGAACCGAAAGCTTTTTTTTTTTTTTGTAGTTGGTCAGAGTTTTGCATTGAGGCATCGCGAACAAGTTACACGTTCTACATGCGCCAAATATGGCTTCCAGATGCTTCGGCTCCCAATCACTTTTTAGTGTATAAAGTAGGCGTTTCTTTGTGGCAACCTGAGCAAGATCAAATTTAGACAATTGTATTCATTGTTATGCTTTACTGGTGGGCGTGGGTGCTTTAAATTCTGATGCGCGTATTTACATTTTCTGAAGCCGTGCTCTTTCTCCGCAACCTTCGGTTTGAGTTGCTCTTTTCTGTCTTAATCTAGAAGGTAACCACAATATTAGTAAGGCCTGCCACATTTTTCCGTATCAAGTTTGTTGCGATATTGCGTTACGTATGCGTTGTGATACTACTTGTACCTGGGAAGAAAGGGGGTTAACCGAGGGGCCCGATTTTTATTAGTCATATCATAAGAAGCCAACAAACACTGACACCAAGGACAACATAGGGGAAATTACTTGTGCTTAATAAATGAAATAAAAAAAAACGATAAATAAATGGAAATGAAAGTGGATGAAAAAACAACTTGCCGCAGGTGGGAACCGAACCCACAGCCTTCGCATTCACTTGTACCTGGGACGTTCCTAATGTTTGTCTGATTCAGCTGCCCTAAAATACAGTGCTCGTAAACCCGTCAACTATAGTCAAATTTCTCACGTAGCTCCTTTGTTTTAATGCGTAAAATAATGATTGGAAAATCACTCATGCTCGCGCTTTGCTTCCTTCCTTCCTTCGTTCAGTTTAGTTCACTTATTCATTCAATTGACTGAACAGTTACTTAAAAGCTTGACTTAAGCATATTTAGTCACATTCACTGTGATAAATTTTGTCGCATTGATTTACTTATTTAGTTCGTAAAATATATTATGACAAGCTGAATATTTGTTTCGGTACGCACAAATATTCCCCCGTAAGTGCTTGTCTTTATAATAAAAAGAATTTCAAAATGCCTGCGGCACTCATTTACCATGACTATCCAAATAAGCGAATTGCCAAAACGATTCATGTATCAGGCGAATACTTACAGCCCGGCTCTTCTCTTGCGCTCCCTCTTGACACACTGCGCCATCTGGCGGAGCCGCCTTTAAATACATTAAATACATGCATACACAGTGACTGAAGGTGTCGTCAGAGAGTTTCGCTGAAAAGCGGCACTTACCCATAGGCCCATGTCCAGTGGCACACATACACGAATTGGCATCAAAGAGGTTCGAGGAGAGGCACATATGCAGGGACACATGTATAAATGCACATCCAGGCGAACGGCCCCTATTGTTGAGCAGCTCTACCTTTAGAAGAGCAGATAATTGTGGGTGTCTCGCGGTTAGAGGCAGCACAGGGGACGAGGACAAAGGAACGGCGACCACAGTTGCGACGCGGAACTAGCAAGTAAAAGTTATGTTCGCAAAAGAACATCAAATTCAGATGCACTGAGCCCATCACGTGAATCACAATCAGAAGCCAGTGGCAACAAGCGGCAAAAAAACAAAAACAAAGCTGATATCTAAGACGATGTCAGGTTAAGAAGGTACAGCAATGATTGGTGCAAACTAAACACACGCATGACATCTTCCCAAATCTGGCAAACATATTTTACACTCAAGCAAAGATAGTAATAGCTGGCTGACAGAGGTGAAACTTTTCGTTCTTACGTATAAGGCCTCCATGTTTTCCCTCGGCACCTTATATCGACGTTTAAACATTGAGCAACATACATGCTGCCTTCAAAAACGGTATTGCAGCCACAATCATTACTTTATTATCTTTATCACTTTGAGCGTAAACACAGGAGCGTGCGGCTTTCATTACTACGAGTGTAGTTTAGCGAAACCGCAACATCGTTTTGCGCCTGCGTGAGGACAGTATCCTTCTTTTACCCGTATTACGTCATCGGAGCACTCGCATGTCGTCTGCTAGGCGCGTTTCATTGAATCACTGTGGGTCGCAGCTAACTCAAAGGCCACACCACACTGTTGTAAAATAAAACGGTGCCTTCCTCAACCTGGTGGTCGGAGCTACACACCGCGGAGCATTTTTTTGTCGCTGTCATTTCTGCGCGCAAATTTTCTCCTACGGGAATTTTATGAAGCGAGAGAAACAGGGTGTCTGAACGAATCCCCCCCCCCCTCCTACAGACCAATTTCTTCATTCAGTTCCCATTTTAAAATAGTTTAGGCACAATTACAATCTTATTAGCTGCTGGCTGAGGTTAACCACTGCTTCCAACGGAATACCTTCAGCCGTCTTCGGCCGTAACAAGTTCTGCGATTCTACATGGGAGTAGATTGTAGACAGTTGGCACTAAGCTTATGTCTGCTCTCAGATTTCCCTAGTTCTCAAACAAATGCTCACGGATAGTCTGTAGTGTTACAACAAATTGACGTTCTACCACAATTTCTTTCATGCACCCCAATATAAGTCTTCCACAGGCTAATGCTTTGTTTCTTAGCCGTAAAATTGTATGTAGCAGACGAAAAGTGCGCTAGGGTGACGTCATATGCACGAAGCAATAATTACTTTACGTTGCACCAACTGAGCACGCGGAAAGCTTTTCGGCACCACTATTAAACTGCGCTGATAGTAGCGAATACCACGGGCTCCCTCGTTCAAGCTCAAGTTAATCAAGATAGTACCTGCTTAACCTGTCTTCCTCTTGGTGTCGGCTTTGCCCTTTCTTGTCACTTCTTGGCGTTGGCTTTTCATTCTGATTAGCATGATGCGCTTAGTGTATAAATATATTTCCCGTTTCCTGAATAAACTTCCAGTTGCTAATTTGGTGTGGCGTTTGTCGTCTCGCTTCCTTTGTCCTTGTTGCTTGCGCTGACCCATATTATGCACATGTGGGATCGGCTCACATATTCTAGACTGCACAATCTCCGAGATGGGCCCATAATTTTGATGGCATAGCTAGATAGCCGCAGAGAAAACTGGTCTAACACGCAAATGACACGTTTTGCTTTAATACATTACTTTCATACCCACTTTTCTTAGTGCCGCCTGCCGAAGTTTCCCTCTGGAGCTGGCATCAGGAAGATGTCGATGCCTCCGGATGGGTCATGGTCGCCTCCTCGGCAACTGGAGCTACATCTTCGGCTAGTGCTTCAACATCCGTTGTTGAGCCTAAGTCAGGTAGCTCGTACCTCTTCCAAGGAGCATCTCGGCCACCAAATGCAGATCCGGATTCGGCTGCCGATTTCCACGCTCCGCGCAGTTTCGAGTGCGAGGCAACCGGAAGTCGTCCGCCAGCAAACATCTCGTGGTTCCTGGACGGAATGCCGTTGGACGTGCGCTTGAGTCACACTCGTACCGGAGGCAACGTAACGGCAAGCGTGCTTCTCCTGTCAGCTCGCGTTCACGCGGGAAAGCTGCTTGAGTGCCGGGCCAGCAACGACAATTTGCGGGACCATCATGGAGTGCTCAGTCGCTATTTGGCTCTGAATGTGTCAAGTAAGTAAAAAGATATCTGGCAGCGTTTTGAGGGTGACATCGCGCATTTGTCATTCGCGACACGTTCGTAATACTACACAGCCATTCGTCATGAACAAAACGCTTTTAAAACCTTGTTAAAGACTGTCTTTACACATTTTTTCTTGGAAGGGGGGGGGGGCAAGGAGAAGAGAGAGGAGAGAGAGAAGACTGTGCCTATAGGTATATTGTGAGTGTTTATATGTTTCGAGCTGAAGCCCGTACCCGCATAACAGTAAATGCAGTTAAATGCGAATTAAAATTAATTAAACAGAGGCGCACCAGTCAGTATCCCGAATCGGTTATCTGTATGGGGTTACCGGTAAGTACCTCGCTGTCTGTTTTAAATCGTCAGCGAGTTACTCATTAGTTACAATAAGCTGCTATTTACAAAGTTGGTCGACCCTCAAATAATAACATTAAATGTAAATGTAACTTGTTTCTTTGAAGCACCGCACTGTGCGGAAACATTCAGCTGTCGTAGCGAGCTTTATCCCATGTCTTTGTAATGTCGGACAAAAAAGCAAGGAAAGTGTGGTACAGGACCTCTAACCACGTGATCACAGAAAAGTCGCTCGAATGCTCAGTCAGTGCCAATTTATGTTCCACATTCGTGTTGAATACGTAAGAGACAAGCGAGCCCTGAAGGAACCTGATGACTATTGCTTCAGTGTAAAGACTGATTCACACCGCCATTGTCCACCCTATCCCGTCACTGTCACGTTTGCGTTGCGAGAGAGCGTTCCTTTTTTTTTTGTTGCTTTCTCTTCAAAAACGCTCTAAGATCGCCAGCATACCAATTGCTTAGGAGAAAGTGGCGAGGACACATTCACCCATGGCGCAAAGCGGTGTAGCACTGGTAACAGGACAGAGCGGATAACGGCTGAGGGAATGAGGCCTAACTGCGCCACTCGACACTAATATAAGCTGGATGAGCAGATGTAACGTGCCTCTGACAGGCTAGCCAACGCTTCGGTATGTGGACCTATCTAGGTCTACCTATAGGAATGCTGACCACTTTCTCATAGGCGGCTTACCTCCGTCGATCCCTTTTTTATCCTACAGTATGTTTTCATCAGTCAAACGCCTTCCTGACTTCGGATTAAACTTTTATTTTCCTTTCCTTTGCGTAGGCAAGCCAGAAGTGAGCATCAAGCTGGGTACCGGTCTCAACGCCAGCCGCATCACGGAGGGAGTGGACGTGTACATGGAGTGCTCCGTCCTCGTCACCTCAAGAATCACCGACGTTAAATGGAGCCGCGACGGCCAAGAACTCGACGCGGACCTGACTGAGGGCATTGTGATGACTTCTCGCTACTTGATAATCCGAGGGGTGACTCCCGGCCACGCTGGAAACTACACGTGTCGAGTAACTAGCACCCATGGTGACACCGTCGAGAGCACTCCGCTTCTCATCCGCGTCAGATGTAAGCAGCCGGTTACCCACTGTGGTGCTTCAATAACTATGGCGTTCGGCTGCTGAACGTGAGGTTGTGGGTTCGAGTGCCGGACGTGGTGGCGGCATTCTGGTGAGAGGGAAGTGCACGAATGCTGATGCGCTTAGATTTATGTTCTTCTTGAAGAATCCCAGATTTCCAAACTTTGCGGAACCCTCCACCAGGGTGCGTTTTACGGAACCAGTGTGACTCTGGCGCGATAAACGTAATCAATCAATCAATCAATCAACCAATCAATCAATCAATCAATCAATCAATCAATCAATCAATCAACCAACCAATCAATCAATCAATCAATTAGCATGTTTGCGAACGTCTTTAGTGGGCCGAGTTCTGAGCAGACTAGACAGCACAGAATGAATGAAGACGGCACGTTGCTTAGACACTAGGCTGAAAAGGAGTCATTATGACTATTTTAGCGGGCCTAATTGTTCTTACACTACTTAACTACATACTGGAGCGGCATCGAACTCCTTAATGAAAAACGTTCGTTCACGCGTGGAGCACACTGAGTAAACATACTCCTTTTTCGGGTAGCAGAACTCTTGGAAATGGAGCTGAATACGAGGACAATAGTTTTCCAGGGGGAAAATTATTCTTATAACCCCATTGATTTTACGTGTGAGCAGTTCACAAATACCTATCTAACAATAAGGGGTCTGGTCGAATCACATTACTGTGTTAATTCGCCGAGTGATATGGACATCATCTTCTGCTGCAGCAACGCACTGGTTGTATTTGCTCACCACATTTCATCGTTTTGTAGATATAATCTCAAACTGCTTCACTTGTCAGCTTATACGTTAGCCTGGAAGGTTTTGCAGGACCACTCTTACATTGAAGAAGGCCGCACAAGCGCAACTAAAACAACTATGCTGAGTGCACGAATGCGCGTCGCCTTTCAAAGACGTGGTGTTTTATGAACCTATCGGTCCGACCATACCTACCCTATGGAATATGGTCCGATAGCGATATAAGCACATGCGCACCCTGTTCCAGTTCCCTACCGCCACCTTGCTCCTGTATCCACAAAATTGATTTTGTTATCCAATTTTTAGGCGCTTTAAGTTGTAAATCAATTCAAACTCGCAATGCTATGAGATCGCTTCCCGCTCAGCTCAGATAGTGTAGCGATCGCTCCAGAGAAACACTGGTCCCGGGTTCACTACCCCCTCCCGCGCGGGATGAATTTTTCTTCAACTTTGAAGCATTCTTTCTGTGATACGGGCATGTACGGGTTTCCTTTTCAAAGCTTTATGCAATACTAACGCGTCGCTGAAAATGTTCCTGTTTGATTAAGAAGAGTGCGTATGAGGCTAGTTGGTCATATAACGATACGATTGAAACGTTTTCTCGTTTTTGAGGTCCCCATAATGTCATAAACCAACTGCTAACTAAACAAAGTTTAGTTATCAGCTTTAACCACCTGGTATCTATATTATACGTCAAAAGTATTCGGTTATCTCACTTGATATGATGGAAGTGATTTCCCATATTTGAACCGCACGCCACTAATGCGAAAAGAATATCATGTGGAGAAAATGTGCTGTTCTGCTCTAGCCACTTGGCGTTGTCACTTTCCCGCAGACCCTCCCAGATGCGATTCTGAGGAAGATAGCATCGTGCTTGTCGAGAAAGACGCTGCCGTCAACGTGACCTGCGACGTGCAAGCCGATCCCAGCGTGGGCCTACGCTATTTCTGGCTCGCGGAAAGCACTATGGAAGACACGGAAACCACGCTGAAAAGCCAGCCCATTCGGCCCAAGCAAGCGGATCGGCCACTCGTAACGGCGTCGGAGCGCCTGGAGATCATCGCCAACGCTTCGCTCTTCAATGCGGCTCTCGCATGCTGGGCAGAGAACGCCGTGGGAACCCAGAGGAAGCGCTGCCGATTCAAGTTCGTATACAAGGGTACGTACGTAATTAGTCGTTCGAGACCCTTATCCCGAGAGTGAAATGATTTCAATGGGGTAGAATTAGGAGTGTTAAAGTGTGGCGGGGAGAGAGAGAGAAGGGAAGGGGAGGCAGGGAGGTTAGCCAGACTGAGTCCAGTTGCTACCCTACATGTGGAGAGGGGAATGGGGAAAGAGAGAGAGAGAAAACATGAGTCTAAAACGCACTTTCACATGCACTAAATCAGGTGTAGGACGTCTATAGTCGGGCACTCAAGTCTGTTGCCTTTAGGTAGTGAAGAAACGCTCGAACTGCTATGTGGACTGTGGGAAGCCGGTCCCGTGCTAAAGGTGGAGAAGGGATGGGTTAGCTTAGAAAAACGTGTGTGCGTGCGCGCGTGCGTGTGTGCGTGCGTGCGTAGATCAACTGACGGTGCTCTGCTCCGGACCTGTCACTTGCACCTCGCTCATTGAATCATGGACACGGAAGGTCAAAAAGGTGCGACGTAATGCTAATGCATTTCTCTTGCATTTACCAGTAAATCGCCACTAGTTTTTACCAGCCCTCCTTATTCTTCGAGCTACTGCAGATTGAAACGGCTTTCCCATGATTTTTTGTAGTAAGATCTAACCCTTGAATCATTCCGCGTGTTTCCGAAAATTTCGACAATGAACCAAATATGACGAATGACGCTGATGTATAAACATTGTATAGCAAATGTATTGTTACTAGCCCCAAAAAATTTCAGGGTCCTATTCTGAATCGCTTCCTTCTCGCCTTTCGTCAGTGGTCTGAGCGGCGCTCCATCGGCGTTGTCAACAGGAATGGCCGGTCGTGGACGGCGAATGTTAAAAAGAATTATAAATGAATAAACAAAACTTTTATCGTATAGAGGTCCCGGATAATGAGACCTCCTCCTTAGGGTGTGCGTCCACATGCCCCAAAAGGAACTCGCTAACTATATTGTCGGTAAACATTAGAGTTCCAGCTGTTTCAAGAAGTGTTTGATCATTGATATCACTTATTAAACTTATGTCATTGCTAAGCAATCGAATTTGTAGTGATACGTAGAAACAGCGTCCCTCTCTCGTACGCGCAGGAGAGGACCCACCCAACCTGACTTGCACAGTCGGCAATTACACGGACAGTTCGTTCTCGCTGACCTGTTTCACACCTCTTGTCAACGGCACGACTACGACAACATCAACGAGGCTGAGACAGGAACGGCGACTCCGAGTACAGGTGCTTGACACAAGGAGGGGCAACCGGTCTGAACGCAGCTTCTGGAGCACGGACTTGGGCCCGATACTCGTCAACCGACTACGCTCTTCCACCGAATACTTGGTCGTGGTTCGAATGCCTCCGGATGCGAGCTTCTGGACCTGGGTGCGCACTCTGGGCCCAGCGCAGACCCTGATTAGACAAGGAGGTGAGACTGCACTAATACGTGATGCTTCAATTTACGCTCATTTTTTTTTTGTCCTGCAGGCTTCGTACAACGTGTAAAAGAATACACTGAAGTACATCATCGGCTCCAGTTCAAACCTGACAGGACTGTGTGACTGAGCGCTTGTATTCTTTTGCATGGGCGAACTTTTCTTAAGATAGTTTGTAAAGAATTTTGATTGTCTTTCGCATAAAACGTAAAACTTCGACCTGCGACTATGCCACCAAATCTATGTCGTTTCTCTCTCTAAAGCGTTCGAAAGCGAAAGCTAGAGTGTGTCGGTTTCCGTCAACAGATGGCGTCAAAGCAGTTAGCGTCAATCTAAGCTGTACAATCATGTGGGGCCATCTGTTAGATGGAAGTCTACACACTTTTTTTTGCGTCCATCAACGGCGAGATTGAGTGGCGACAGCATGCGCCGTCCCTATAAGTCTAGCAGTGTCAAAAAAAAAATACAAACAAGTGTGCCGTATGGTGGCTTTGCCTCAACAAGCGTCTAACTACAGCGGTGCACCCTTACCAGGGATATAGTGCAACCTGGTAAATTCACGGCAATATTGAGGCTGATTGCAGCCGTACCGTTAATTTTACCTACGTTATGACTAACTCTTGCTTCTTGTTAGAACCTCTGAAGCCACTTTTAGTAATTATTGCCAGGTGCAAGCACTGCTTAGTCCAATCGAGCTCGCTCCATTCACCCAAAAGTATGTCATATGGAGGCTTTGCCTCATCAAGTCTCCAACTACGGCGGTGCACTCTTTACAGGGGTAAAGCGCAGTGCGGTTGATTTTTTATATATTGGTGCTAATTGCGCCTTTAGTGTTATCTTTACATCCTCTGCGAGTAATTGTCACTTTGTGTCTTGTTAAGACCTGAACTTCGTTTTTGTACCTCTTGCGATGCGCGACGACGTTTTAGAGGCGCGAAAACGTTACAAGATACCCAGAACCCAGACATGCCAACCCATGTGAGTCAGCTGAGACCCTGCCTTCAAAACAAGAAAATATAATATCAGGTTATGTAAAGATAAGACAAAGGTGGATGGCGTTGATGTAAACGAGCTATGGCTTACGAATGAGGCCAATGTCTTGAAAGAATGTCAAAAGGAATATTAAGGTTGCTTTAAAAGCACAGGACCTCGCATTTGTTAAAAAGTAGTGGTTCTTAGAAAACATAACTCATTCAACTGAAATACCAAGTTGCCTGTTTATTTTTTAAATCTGGAAACTCCCACAAGGTTTCCTCGTGGTTTTTAACGCACCACAGCTATCTCAACGCAGGTTGGTGATCAATCCAAGGTGGTACAGGCTCATTAACCCAAGCTCCTATAGAATCGTAAGATATGACGCTGAATTATGGTGAACGCGAAATCTTCTGAACGACTCCCTCAGAGCCATAATCCTGACATTAACCTGACTTTACACTATCAAATCTCCGATTTCTCAAGGATCTCTGAGGGATATCTGAGCAACTCAAAACATTAACCTTGCTACCGAATTTTGAATGCTTAATTTAATCCTCCCGCAGATATCAAGAGGAACACTCATGACGGACGCTGGACACTTACCCTGAGCGTCGTCGTGTTGGCGTGTAGCCTGGCTGTCACTCTGATGGCAGTGGTCGGCATCTACTGCACGCACGCACGCAGGAGGCAGAGGAGGAAGCGACGCAAGCCACCGGACAAGAGTTTGAAGAGCGACCTCAGTTTAAATGGGCGTGAAGACGTTGACTCTCTTCACAGTGGAGACCACAAGGCCTATCTCGCCACGACGGATAGCTGCTGACAGCTCAGAGCTCACGTGCTGTATGAAGTGTACTGAACTCAGATCGGCAGCTATCGATGCTACAGGGAAGAGCTACGGATATTTCCTGATGCGGAATGTCGTTTGGTGAAGCGCGCAGTAGATAAGGAAGGGAGCTTCGTGGACGCCAACTGACATTAGAGTTTTAGCTCGCCCGTAAACGTATCAACGTTTACGGAATTCAAAGGCACTGGCATCGCTGGTAGTGACACACTGTGGTGCATTGTCAAACCTTAACGCATGAGAAGTTTTTTTTAGCTACATGGGTGTTCCCGTGTAAAGAGAAAAAAAGAAACGGTGTGTTAATGACCACGTCGCTACCAAATCTTCAAACCAGTAGCTACGTGCAATACGATTGGTCACAGCAGTAGTGCCTCTATGTCCTCTCTGGTTAAATTCTATGCCACAAAATGTCGCCAACAACGCGATTGTTCAACTTCTTGTCTCACGTCAACCGAGAAGGGTAAGGCGTTTTATGGACAATCTAAATCACTCTTGTGTATTGCGGTAAAGGCGACCGAGATTTTATGGTCCGTACTACGTGAAGGTTGCTAGCACCAAAACGACCTTTTTTCCCGATGAGGTATATTTAACTAAGTAGAATAAGTTCGCGTATTTTAAGTACTGGTGTGTTGCTTCGAGGAAGCCGGATTCTGCTACAGAATGCGACTGCGTGACATGGGGCTTAGTGTGCCGCTGTATATCTGTATGCAAAACCGATACTCTTCGGGAGCATGCGACGCTTTGACATGCTTTGTCGCGACGATAGACGGACACGAGAATAGTCTGGATAGCTTGTTGTTTTCTTTTTATTCTTCATCTCATTTTACTTTTCCGTCATTTCTTCTGCCCCTTTCGTGAGCAAGAGGTCGCCTGTGGGATATATCGTCTAGTAAACGTTTTTCTTATTTCCTTATCTTCGATCTTTCTGTTTATCTCTCAGGATATGCATGCCGCTTCTCGACAGGGAAGCAGATAAAATCAAAGCACGATTGGAATTGGAATCAACAACACGAGATCTGTGCTCAGCTCTATACCCAAGCCTTTTGTAGTCCTCATCTCTCTTATCCGCACTTATTTGAATTTTTCGTTACACTTGTGTGGAGGAAATGCGCACTTCGTGGAGCTAAACATTCCTTAAAGAATGCCTCAGTATACGAAGAGGCCATCCAGGAAGATTTGCCCCCCTCCAAACTTCAGAACTCTTAATGACATGATGCATTACACAGAGATCCACCCTAGGCGCATAAACATTATTTTTTCTTTGAAACGACGAGTTCATACTAGCATACGTGAAAGCTACCCCCGTGCTTCGGCTTACCCTCAGAGTAAATAATGCGCCTTAACTTGAAGGCAACGCTTGACTTCATCTCAATGAAGCCTGGAGTGAACGCGCCCGGGACTTCTATTGTGTTTCCTTCGGCACGTTCCCCTCAGGCTTCATTTAGAGCTAGTCAAGCATGGGCTTCAACTTCAGGCGCACTTCAGAATACACGGGCTAGTCCCAAAAGATGTGTTTCCTCTTTGAGTTGCGCACCAAGAAAAATAAAAACTTGCTCACTTTTATATCTGCCCATGGAGAATACATTTTTTTACGAAAAATGGAATAAAATGTTATTTGAGTGAATGCCTAATTATTATTGCAATTAGATTATTTGTCTTGCTGAATTATCTACTAATGAAAATTTGCTCTGGCGTATCACAAACGCTGCTACAGGCAATGCATTCAGCTTATTTTCATGCCTAAACCAAGGTTTTGAGGCAAAAAATGCATTGTAGCACGTATGTTGGTATGCATTTGTGCATGTATGTACGTTGGCAGGGGTTTTCACGTGCCAAAACCACGATTTAATTATGAAGCAAGCCATAGTGCGGGATTCTGGATCAATTTTGACAACCAGGGGATCTTCAACAGTGCCCCCTATGCACAGGCGTTTATGCATATCACCCCCATCGAAATGTGGCCGACGCGGCTGAGATTCGATCCCGCGACCTCGGCGGTTGGGCGTACACACGTACGCAAGGTACTCGCTGGTGCGTTCCTTGAAGAAACATGTCGCTCACGCGAGCTATAATCTGTGCCACAGCGTGTACCAGATAGGGAAAGTTAAAAAACCAGTGGTACCCTTAGCAGGTACCATAGCGTCCGGAAATAACCACCACTGACGTGACATTTTAAAAGGACTTTCATGCCTCAACTGGCAACGCCATCGGTCAACCGTTTTACTTGAAGAAGG